>NC_050513.1:13215466-13234152 GCF_002922805.2 Oryzias melastigma | reverse complement strand
GACTTGGGCTCCATACAAGATCTCACCTCATGGGGTCTCAATGGTCCTAAGAATGGTCCTAAGAAAGGTGAGGACTCAGTCCAGAACTACACAAGAGGAGCTAGTCAATGACTTGAAGAGAGTTGGGACCACCTTTCCCAAGGTTACTCTAGGTAATATAGTAGACGTCATAGTTTGAAATCATGTATGGCACGGAAGGTTCCCCTGTTTAAACCAGCACAAGTCCAGAACCGCCTTAAATTTGGCAATGACCATTTAGATCACACAAATGGCCAAAATCCAAAACACACCTTAGGTCATGGGACGAACACCATAAACATTTATTAACACTAAAACAAAAAATTTAGAACTGTAACTTTTTAACATAACTATGAACTAGATATGTAGCATTATCTGCGATAATGGTAATTTGAATGCTGTAAGCTGAATTTGACCGCTGAAGATACTAGTGCTGATAGGTGAAGATGCTGAAATTGATAGCAAAAAACACTGAAGCTAATAGCTGAAACGCTGAAGTCCATATCTGAAAACGATGAAGCTGATAGCCAGCTAAAATATTAGCTAAATGCTAAATTATGCCAAAAAAAAAAAAAAAAAAAAAAAAACAGGTTAGCCGAAACAGCTATCATGTTACTGAAAAAATAGCTAAAATTCAAAATGCCTAAATGCCAAAACATCTAGCATGTAGCGGAAGTATTAGTTAAACTCCAAGACAGCCTAAAAAAAAATAAGGCCTAAATTAGCCAAACAGCTAGCATGTAGCTAAAAGATTAGCTAAACTTTAAAACAGCCAAGAAAACTAAAAAAATAAAAAATAAATTATCCAAAACAGCTAGCACGTAGATGAAATATTAGCTAAACTCTAAAAACAGCCTAGAAACCTAAAAAAGCAGCATGTAGCTGAAATAGCCAAAAAACATCACAGTAAATGAGAAAATAGTCCAAAAATCTATCAGAATGCCAATTTTAAAAACTTTCAAACCATAACTTTTTACCATAATTATGAATATTATTCCAGAATAAACTAACTTAAACCTTAAATAACCTTCAACATTTTACTCTCCATAAAAATATATTTTGTCAAAATTTTACAAGTTAGAAATGAGTGCAAGATAACATCAGGCCTTTAATAACAATAAAATAAAATAATCAGGAGGCCCAGATTTTGGTCTTAGTTTGGTCTTTTTGGCTAATTTCGATTTTTTTTTTTTTTCATTTTTTTCAAGCTAGTTTGGAGTTTAGCTAATATTTCAGCTGCATGCTAGCTATTTTGGCTAATTTAGGATCTTTTCAGTTTCAAAGTTAATGATGGTTAAGATGTGTGCTTTACATCCAGTTTACTCATGACCCGATTAGTCGACTAATCGGAAAAAATAATCGGTGATTAGTTGTTGATTAAAAGAATATTTTACGATTGACGAGTGAGAGCCTGTAAAAAAACAAACAAAAAAAAATAATAAATCAATCAATATTTCTATTTCCACTCATATAATCTTATGACATATTAAGCTCAAACTTTCCTCGAGTGAACCAAATGGGCATAGCTGTTACCATGGCAACCATCTTCACCCCTTTCACCTTCTCCCCCCACCAAGAATCTAATGAACTTTAGCCTCCGCCGGTTGACGCAATTTGCATCATTATAAGCAATAAACTGCTTCACTGGGTGGGATCATTGTGGCGCCCGCGACGGTAAACGTAAGGCTGCTCTGGCATCTCAAGCATCTGTTAATCGCCTCCTCACCTTGTTGGTTTCTCGCACTCTTTCTGCTGACCTCATCATGCTGTCTGATCTTAAAAGACATCGCAGGGAAGAGAGATTTTGACCGGTTTAGTAGGTAACTCTGGTTGACTAGCATGCTTTAATTTTAGCTGTTGATGCAAAGTGTAAAAAAAAAAACTTAATACAACAGGGGTGTCAAATTCCAAAACACACCTTAGGTCATGGGACAAACAGGATAAACATTTAACGGACACACTAAAATGAAATTCTTAAAACTTTAAAAACATAACTTTTGAAGGTGGACTAGACCTAGGGACGCAGCTGGTGCTGTGTCCGGTACCGACCCACGTCCAGTACTGGGTTTAAGGTTAGAGTTAGTATGGAAAAGGTGGGGACCAAGGCCTCAGTCAGAGGGTAGGATCAGTGCACACTCCATGCCAGCCCCCCTATGGAGCCCGACTCCAGGTCCTCCACATTCCAAGTCCTAAAATGAAATAAGAATTTCTTGGAGTCCTCCAATGGTCATTGGGGTTAAAATTGGGACTTTTTAAAGGGTGGATCGTCTAATTAAGGTTAGGCTTAAGGTCAGGCCTGCCTCCCAGGGCCCCAGAGGTTAAGGTTAGGAAATAGGGGCCCTGGTGGGGTCATTGGACCAATGGATTTTATCCTTCAACATTTTGAAGTCACCTTTAAGCAAAACAGGTAAGAAATCTGCTTTCCTTTCTATGTAATCATTCATATATTTTAGATGAATCTTTCCTTCCTCTGGGTACCGGTGCAGTTCACATCCCGGTACAGGACCGGCACCGATTTACACCCCGGAGGTTGGGGACCCCTGATTTAATTGGAAGAGCTTGAACGCCAAAACTTTAAAAACGACGTTCCAACCGGTGATACCGGTGCCCTAATACTGGCACCACATATGGAACCGGAAGCGGTACTGATACGTGTCCGGTACCACCATCTGGTACCGGGGTTAAGGCTAGAGTACCAGTGCGCCCCGGAGGTTGGGGACCCCTGATTTGTTTGGAACCGCTAAAACGCCAAAAAACAACGAGTTGGGGACACCCATAACATACATTTTTGACGAGATAGTACTGAGGAAGTGTTGAAATACGTTAAAAATATAAAATGATCTGGGGGGCTGGATCTAATCACTCAGCGGGGCGGATCCCTAAGGATATGATAGAGGGCAATTGCATAAATGTGCTGTTAAAAAGTGAATGTTTGACTCAAAACTGTCAGTGCAGTAAATGCTGATTAGTATTGTAAATATCATTGACTCCAATTCAAATAACTTCTAATTTAGAGGGTATTCGGGTTGAGAAAGTCCGTTGGTCTGGAGCGAGTCCACTAAATTTGGTTCGTATCGAGTCCTGAAACTTGCGTGTGGTCTTTATTCAAACCACCTTCTAACTGAACATTTCTGATTTGAACTAAAGCTTGTAAACTAAACCATGACAAGATCTCAGGGGGGCAAATCTTTGGCAAAAAGGGCCAGATTTGGTGAAATGAACTATTTTAATACGGTTGAACTACTTAAAAAAACATTTTAGTGTAACATGTCTTCACAAAGCACACACATACAACCAAACTGACAATACATTTGTTGGTTTTTTTGTGTTGCCCAAATTATTTTTTACGTTTACATTTAAGCATTATTATTATTATTTTTTTTATCATTCCCAGTTAGCCCGTCATAGATAGTCTTATCTGGTAGTCACTCTTCTCTTGACATTGAACTCCTTGAAGACCGTCAGTCTCTTGCAGTATTAGACAGTTTTTTTCATCTTTCACTGAAAAAAATTGCTAATTTCCACTAGTCCTGGGTGTGTTGGCCTTCACTGTTTTTTTTTTTTTTTTAAATTCCAATTAACATTTTAGAAATAATCTAGAACAGGGTGTCAAACCCAATCGCACAGGAGCTAAAATCCAAAACACACCTTAGGTCACGGGCCTCGACTTTGACACATGGTCTAGAAAGTTTCAGAGGAACAGCATAAAGAGTAATTTAGCCAATGAAAATTGGGAAATTGTACTCACAGTTTTTTAGAAAACTTGGAAAAATGCTTATCAAAAGAAGCTAGCATCTCTCAAAAGGTTTCTTTTTGACTCATTTTCAAAATAAGACGCTCTGTGCCGAACAGGGTCACCTGAATCTCAGACATAACAAGGGTGCGGCAAGTTTTTGGGTTGTTCTGGTCTGTGGAGAGTCACAGACGGGTGCGACAGCATCTTAAAGGGATCACCCAGTCCAGTTCACTATATACAGTCAATGGTTGTGACAAAGGCTAAAGCCAAACTGTCTTAGATGACTTTTACTTCTTTCTTACTTCTTAAACTGCTTTATGTCAAGAAAGTGACATAAATGTGTACATGTAATTATAGTTTGATCATCAATTGTCGACTCAAAAAAGCACCAAAAGAAAAGTTCTGTCAGAATCCTTCGGAAGACAGCGAAGGGCAACACCCACGATGCGGCATAAAGCCTCGCCGGTCGAGAAGGAGACCGAATAATGAATCTGCCACGATTTTCGAGATTGAAACCCGGCGGTATGAGGGGATCTCCCGCCGTTCATTAAAAGGTAGAGGCCGGCCCAGCTGCTGCCGGCTGCGCTGGAAGAGGAAGGGGAGGTGACAGAGATGTTCAGACGGGGTGAGGGCCGGGGAAGCGAATGTGACACGCTCAGATGTAATTACGCTCACCTAGTTCACAGCGGAGATTAAGAAGCACTGCGATGGATAAGAAAAGACATGAAAGTACATGGAAATACTCACTGAGGTACGCCCCCCCCACCCCCTCTTTTTCTGTCACTGTATCATTTCAGGGTCTCATTTCTGTTTGCCTTTTCCAATTATAAAGGTGTGATCGTGGGCCTCCACAGCCCCCTCCGTTTGCTCCAAACTTGAAGAATCGTTTTCCTTTGTTTGTAGGGAAAATTAGACGAGCCGACTTCATTATCACTTACAAATATTCCCCCTGTCTTAATCTGATGTGAAAGACGCGTTTTAAAAGTAAGGGGATCATCGGACACTGTTGGGATAGAGACATCCAGGGAAGGCGTCAACTTTAGACAACACTGCCCTCTGGTGGCTCAGTGTTTTACACACATAGAGAGGAGCCCATCATGTGTCCCTGTGGTTCCAAAATGGATTATGACAGTCTAATTTATTATTATCTGCCTCCCTGTGACCTAGCAGTTGAGAGCCTCAGCTTGATATCCCAATGACAGGCAGCCGTGGTCAAACTCAATCTACTCAGCTCCTCAAGAACGCCCTCTAAAGCCTTCATCTTCATCTACTTTTGTCAAAACTGATTTATTAATTACAAAGGAAGCCAGCGCTGGGGTATTAATGACAAATCTCTGTTTTTATCTCCTCTAAAGAGATTAAAAACATTTTTGTGAGTGTTAAATTATTGTTTTCAAGATTGTTTTAAGTCATAACAATGATTAGAATCAATTTTATTTATTTGGCGCCCTTGTATGTCGCAATACATAAGGTAGTGACATGGTTATAAGCAAATACTACGATATATAGTTGAATTATCATCACATTCTCACTCCCAACTTGTCACATATGGACGTATAAATCGGAATCAGAGATCTCCAACCTCCGGGTCAAGAACCGATACCAGTCTGAGGGCCGCTTGGTACCGGGCCACAGATGCTTACCAGGGGTCCCCAACCTTTGGGACACGGACTGGTACCCTAACCCGACACTGCAATCATAACCAGGTACCAGCACCCTAACCCAGTCATGATATCCTAATCAGGTACCTGTACTGTAAGCCAGTGCTGATATAATAACTAGGTACCAGTACCTTAATCAGAACGTGGTACTGGGACATGTGCTGGTACCCTAACTCAGTACTGATATCATAACCGGGTACCAGAACCCTAAGCCGGACATGGTAATGGAACACAGACCGGTACCCCAATCCAGTGCTGATATCATAACCAGCTACCAGTACCTAACCCAGTACTGATATCCTAACCAGGTACAGAAACTCTAACTCAGTACTGATATCACAACCAGGCACCCAGGGTGCGCCATGTTCTTACTCCAGTGTTTGGATCCTTAGGCAACACCCTTAACACTAATCCTAACTGTGTACCCAAAGGTCGGCCTCAAGTTTGGGTTTCCCTGTGCCAGTCTCAACTACCCATCCATTCATGTTCTTCCGCTCATCCCGGACGGGGCCATGGGAGCAGCAGTCTAAGCTAATATGCCCAGACTTCCCTTTCACTTCCTCCAGCTCCTCTGAGGGGACTCCGGAGGGTTTTCAGACCAGCAGACGTAGTCTCTCCGGTGTGTTCTTGGTCTTCCTTGGGGCCTCCGCCCAGTGGGAAATGTCCAGAATATCTCCCTAGGGAGGCGTCCAGGAGGCATCCGAACCTGATGCCCAAGTCACCTCAACCAGCTTATCTCGATAAAGAGGAGAACCGGGTCTACTCCGAGCTCTTCTAGGGTGAACGAGCTTCTCACCCTATCTCTAAGGGAGCACCCAGCCTCCCTCCGGAGAAAACTTATTTCAGCTGCTTGTATCTGGGACCTTGATCTTTCGATCATGACCATAGGTGAGTACTGGGGGAAGATTGAACGGTAAATTGAGAGCTTTGCTCTCTGGCTCCGCTCTGTTTTCACCACAATGGACCGGTGCAGCACATAACGGCGTATGCCGCTCCAGTCCGCCTGTCAATCTCACACTCCGATCTTCCCTCAATTGTGAACAAGTCTTCAAGATATTTAATCTCTTCCACCTAGAAGGAGTACTCCACTCACCGAGAGAGGGCAAACTATCTTTCTCCGGCCGAGTACCATGCCCTCAGACTGTGCTGACCCTCATCCCTGCCGCTCCAATGCATGATGGATGTCCTGGCTCAATGAAGCCAACTGGACATCATCTGCGAAGAGCAGAGAGGAAATACTTCTGGTCCCCAAACCAGATCCCCTCAGGGCCCTGTCTGCACCTAGAAATTCTGCCCATAAAGACTCTGATCAGTGCCTTTATCTGAATGAAATACAGGGTTGTATCAGGACCGCCATTCGGCGTAATTCTCTCTGCCAAACCAAATGTGAAAGTTGGTTCGCAGTGGGAACCCCTGATCGGATGCACCAAAAGGTGCTTGGACCCATTACAAGGGAAAAGATAATCACCACAAGGAAAGGATGATGGATGGTGAGATGGAAAGAGGGACATACTTAGTTTCTCTGAGTGATAGGTCCACGACCACCACGCCCTGCAAACAAAAACCCGTTGAGAAACAGAGAGGACGGTCTAGGTTCCTAGTCCTGTTTTAGATTAGAAGGACCAAAGACACGTCAAATTGAGCCTTCTTTCACGAACCCTCCTTTTACATGTCTGCCATGCACTACTTTAATTCAACCTCTTCTTGTGTTCCGTTTGTCTTGTTCTGTCAGCGTGCCACTAGCTCCTCTTTTGTCCTCACTCTGAGAGACAGCGGCAGACCTGCAGGAGATGTTGTTGCTCAGCATGTAGTGTTTATTTTCAATCTTAAACGCCCAAAGAACAAAGAGTAAATGGCACCCTATTATTAGTTTGAATAAAGCCTCTGTGATATTCAAAGTTGTTTGTATTACTTGGAATAGAAAGAAAAAAAAAATAAAGGTTCTTTGTGGAGATTACAAAACATAACTGCAGTCTGACATTTTTTTTTTGTTTCCTATAAAGTCAGTTTGGAAACAAACAACTTTTTAACTAATTTTGTGAAATATTTGACACGGCTCTACAAAGAAAAGCTTTCGTAGTGGGACCTTGTTATTTTTGCAATACCCCCCGAATGTGGGCTCAGAAAGGTTCTCTACTTGGATACAAACAAGCAAATTCATTGATGCATTGTTTTGGCAAAGCAGAAGTTGAAAGATTAAGTGACAGTTGAGTGATGTCTGAGGTCAGATGGAGATGAGGGAGAATGTGTGAGGGGGGAAAAACAACATTTGCTGGTCTTTTAAGAGTAGTGCTCACAGAAATTTGTACCTTTTACTAAAAGAAAAAAACTTTTATTTACTGTATTTTCTATACTTTAAGTTGCACTGGAGTATAAGTCACATTTTTGGGGAAATTTATGTAAAAAAACACAAAATTTTATCGCAAAAGTTAAAGTCCCTCCCCTTGGATAAAATTCAGCTCAGAGTCTAAAAGAACGCCCAAATTTCTCACGGAATGAGAAGGATTAAATTATTAAGCGTGGGTAAAATCTTCTCTCTCTTGTCTTCAGGACCGATGATTAAAACTTCTGTTTTGTCCTGGTTGAACTGTCATCCATGACTTTATATCTAAAATACAGTTTAAAAGAGTGTTTATAGGTTCAAGGTCATCAGGAGACACGGCGATGTAAAGCTGAGTATCATCAGCGTAGCTCTGAAAGTCAACTCCCTTGAAAAAGAGATGTAAGTCTCAGTGGGGTTTCCTGGTAAAATAAAGGTTAAATAAACATCCCCAAGAGGCAACATATACAAATTAAAAAGAATGGGACGTAAAATTGACCCTTGGGGAACCCCACAACTTATTTCATGGATTCCTGAGGAGCATGTATCCATACTTACATAAAAGTGTCAATTTGTAAGGTAAGAATAAAACCACTTAAGGACATTTCCAGAGAGGCCCACTAGACTCCTAAGTCTATTTAATAAAATCTGGTGATCTACTGTATCAAAAGCAACACTAAGATCCAGCAGCACCAGAACAAAAAGTTTCTGTGAATCTAAATTTATTCTAAGATCATTAGCTATATTTAAAAGAGCCGTCTCTGTACTGTGGTTCATTGTAAAACCAGACTGATATTTTTGTGAAATGTTTTTGTTATTTAAAAACTCGTGAAGTTGAGTACCGACACTTTTTTCTATAATTTTACTTAAAAACGGTAAGTTGGATACAGGTCTGTAGTTATCCAGAGTATTTGGATCTAAATTGCTCTTCTTCAGAAGGGGCCTCACCACTGCTGTTTTACAGGCAGAGGGGAAGACACCCGTCTGAAGAGAGCAGTTCAACTCAAAGAATCCATAAAATGTTTTAAAAAGTGAAGTGGGAATTCGATCTAAAAGGCAGGTTTTGGTGTGTACTTGGGATAAAACTCGACCAAGCATTTCAGCATCAACCAGGACAAAACTCCCCAGTGTTTCCTCGGGTGATCTGTTAAAACCAGAGTACTGCACAGACGAATTGTTAGGTCTTATAGCATACCTAGAAATTGTGTCCATAAAGATTTTGAACAGAACTGGTACTCAGGGCTGGCCCTGGGCATAGGTGATCTAGGCGGCCACCTGGGGCGCCAAATTGCAATGATTTTTTTTACTGTTTACACACCACTCTTTTCATGTTAAAATGTTTTAAAAAGGTAAGAATTAAAACTATGAATAAAATGACTTAAAAGTTTGACATAATCAGTAATTTTGCTGTGCCCCAGTGTTATCCGTTACTACTTCTTTAGAACTCTAAGGATGGAAAAGCAGGAAAATAAGCCATCAGGGACAGATTTATGGTCAAAAAAGAGGGGAAGAAGAAGAAAAAATAAAGTCAAAATTAAGTTTTTTTTTACATTCAATTTCTTGGTAATTCACCCTCCCCTCCATTTTAATCAAAATATACTCATGTTTTGGGTCTTAAAAGAAGAATTTAACTGGCAATGTAGTTTTTTCTCTTTTCCTCTTTTTAAACCCTTAGAAACAGAAATCTTTAAATCTTAAACACTGGAGATGCCTTTCATAAGATCTACCATGCTGAGATAGACAATTTTAGTGCAATGGTCAATCGCGGCCACCTTCCAATGCAGAGGTCGCGGTTTGTGTCCTGACTAGGGGGAAGTGTAATTATGCTAAAAAAGTTTTTAAGTGATTAATTCTTGAGAATTAACATTAAATAAATATATTGCAGTTGCTGGAGTGCATTGGTAACAGGTCCAAACCCCTCCTCTGGTTCTACAGAGACCAGACAGCCCTCAGTAAGGCTCACAGGACCCCATACTTCCAGAGCCCCCTTCACAAGACACCCCAGGAGATGCGGTCAAACCCCTTCTCCAAATCAACAGAGGATATGTGGACTGAACATACAAACTTCCAGCACCCTAGAGAGGGTGTAGAGCAGTCCCAATGTTACATGACAGGGACAGAAACCATATTTTTGTTCCTGGATCTGAGGTTCAATTAATGAATAAACTCTCCTCCCTGCCATAGACATTCCTAGGGAGGCTTGGGAGAATGATTCCCCGATAGTTGGAACACACTCTCTGGCCCCTTCTTGAAAAGAGACTCACTACCCTTGTCTGCCAGTCCAGCCAGTGGTACAGTTCCCAACTGCCACAAAACGCTGTAGAGATATGTTAGCAAGACACTTCCAGTGCCTTGCCACCGAGGTGACTTCAGCTTGGCCAATTGACCAAGTTCTCAGCCTCTACTTCTTTAAGAGGAGGCGTTTCAGCAGGATTACGTAGTACTCCTTCCACCACCTCACAATGTCCCCAGTCGAAGTCAACAGCTCCCCACCAGCACTTACTAAAATAGTGCATGCAGAACTGTTTTTCGAGACCCTCCTGAGGTGCTAGATGGTTTGCCAGAATCTTTTCAATGCCAACTGATAATCGTTCTCCATGGCCTCACCAAACTTTTCCAAGGAATGAGTTCTTGTCTTCGCAACAACCTGTCCTCCAGCTTGCTTATGTAGATTTTGTGGCTAAAGAACTTTTGTTTGGATATTTGAGTGTTAGTTATATGATATAGACGAAAACAAACAGAAAATGGTCACATAAAGAAAAAGGAAAGGGCTCATTCAGTTCATTGAGTCCGTTATGGAGTTCAGGCAGATGATATGATGAATGTGTTCCACATTGTGTTGAAATTGCGTAAGAGTTACTTTGTATAATACAGATGCAAAAGCAGAGTAGCTCAGTCAGTTGATGAGTGTGCACGCCTCACTCCGTAGCTCACAATGATTAATGCCGTTCTCCCTGAGTGCTCTTCTCAGTGTGTGCTCCTCCCCGGGCCCCTTGGTCAGTTCCTGGTATTATCGATGAGATCAGAACAACTAAAACCATCCAATAAAAGATTCTATAAAAACATTTGTCGAATCAACAGAAAATGAGAACAAAAAGTACATTTAAACAATGCGCGATCTACTTCGCTCAAGGCTCCGGCATCCACCAACTTATGTACTTCAGATGGAGGCCGGGCCAGAACGTCCTTCACCCTCTCTGATAGCCCTTGATAAAAAAACGTCAAATAGAGCAGATTCATTCCACGTGGTGTTAGCAGCTAGAGTGCAAAACTCAATAGCATAACGGTCCACAGAGCGATTACCTTTATTGATGCATGGGAGTCTGACTCCAGCCTCTTCTAAAGGTTTAACTGGATCAAAAACTCTTCTTAAATCAGTAGAAAAACTCTCAAATGAAGAACAGGAAACAGTTCCTCTCCCACTCTGCTATTCCCCACTGGGCTGCTTCATCGGACAAAGGGGAAATACCATAGGCCACCTCGGACCTTTCAGTAGGAAAACAGGATGGCTTTGAAGAAAATTGCATGGAGCATTGAAATATAAAAAACACAACAATGTTGGGGTTCTCTAGAAAATCTCTCAGGTTCAGGTATATGCAGTTCTGTAGGAATAGCTTGAGCAACATTAGCAAGAGGAGGAGGAACCATGTCAGTTAGTGGGGGCAGCACTGTTAGCTGGTTTAGCTTTTGCATTATTTCATTAATACTCCTGTTTAACTGTGCAAAATGAGCTGTGTGAGCATTCATAGTGTCTTCTACCTGAGCCTTCCATTCCGTAGCCTGATTGGGGTCCATGGTGGTTAGTTTGCACTGAAAGGATTTGTATTTGGACCCCAATAAACACATGTACAGAATGAGTAAATGAAGGATTTATTTGGCTCAGGCAGGGTGAAGAATTTTGAGGTGACAGCCTTCGGTCAGCAGGGGGTGTACAGGCTCTAAGGGAGGAGAGAAGTTAGGAACGCAGACAGGTGAAATCCGACAGGAACAGGTTGGGGCAGGGGTGCCCATTTCTGGTCCTAGAGAGCTACCACCCTACCTGTTTTCCAGATCTCTTTGCACTGCTTGCTGCTGATTACCTGGACCAGGTGTGTTCATTCAATCAGAATGTGAAGACATCTGACTGAGCTAATCAGCAGCTGGCAGGGCTTGGACATCTGGAAAACAGGCAGGGTGGTAGCTCTTGAGGACCAGGAATGGGCAGCCCTGGGTTAGGGACTTACTTAGCGGTGGCAACTCGTTAACGGTGATCAACAGATGGTGCCGCAGTGGAAGTGAAGGGGTGCACGGCAGAGGGCTGAGGTTGTGGGTGGTGCTTGAGGATCTCCTTTAGGCTGTCCAAGTAGAATGAGGAAAATGCAGGTGGCACAGGTGCTGGGGCAAGACTCATGGATAGGAAAGTTCCGGTGCAGGGGATTTCTCAGAGACAGATTCACAGGTCAGTTTCTCAGAATCACAGTTTCTCATGAACAAGGTTGTTGCTCCAATGAAGGTCTGAGACAAACTGACAAAGACTGCAGGGCAGTGGCTCCTAATAAAGGTAGGTAAACAGGTGTCAGTCATCATCTGATTAGCTCCTCCATAGAGACTGCGTGGATGAGGGAGGAGTGCAGCCATTTCAAAGCCAGCCAGGCTTGTTAGGACTCCTTGAGCTTGACATCAGTCCTTACTTCTGGTGTCCACTATTGGATTCGGGGAGTTGTCACCGCGCCTCCAAGCAGCAGCAGAGACAATAAAGGGTGGAAAACAAGGGCCACTCAGACTCAATGTCCCCAATCTCCTCCAGTAACCTTTTTGAAGCTCTCCCTAATGTTGAGTTAAAGACCTCCCTGATGAAGGGCACAGGCAGACATTCCCAGCATACCCCCATAGCACATATGGGTCTGCTGAGTCTTTCCGGCATTTTTACCCACCAGCAAATCCAACTCACCACCAGGTAGTGATCACAGCTGAAAGTCGCCTAAAACAATTTTAATGTTGATTATTGAGCTTCTGCCATGTGAATCGATGGACGCCCTTATGCTTGGTGTGGTGTTTATTGTCGACAAAACATAATTAGCACAGAAGTCTAATAACAAAAACACCACTCAAGTTCAGATCAGGGAGGCCATTGCTTCAAACTACACTCCAGGTGCCACTGTCATTGCCCAAGTGGGCACTGAAGTTCCCTAGGATAACAATGGAGTCCCCCATTGGGGCACATCAAGAAGACCGGGTAGTCTGAATTGTTGTTCAGCGCGTAAGCAAAAACCACAGTCAGAGACATATCTCCCACTTAAAGGCAAAGGGATATGATCCTCTCGTCTCCCGGGATGAACTCCAACATTAAGGCGCTGAGCTGGGAGCTCACAAGTGAGCCTATACCCGCCTGTCGCCTCTCACCATAAGTAACCTGAGAATGATTGAGAGTCCAACCAGAGCCCAGACTGTGTGTGGAGGTGAGCTCAACTATATCTAGATCAGGGATAGGTAACTCCACGTCTCGAGGGCCACACTCCTGCATGTTTTCCAACATACCCTACTCTGGCATGTTCTAACTGGCTGGACACACCTGAACCAGGTAATCAGTTATGAGTAGGGCTTGGATATCTAAAAATCATGCAGATGTTGCGGCACTCAAGGCCTGGAGTTGACTATCCTTGATCTAGGTGGTACCTCTTGCACAAGCTCAGGCTCCTTCCCTCCAAGAGGTGACACATTCCATGTCCCAAAAGCCAAATTCCTTGACTGGGGTTTTTGCCGCCAAGGCAACCGCCTTCGACTACCACACAAACCATTTCACACAGGCCCTACAGGAGAGCTGGGCCTCCTTGCAGGCGCTCACCTACGAGTCCCAACACCTGGCCTGGCTCCAGGGTAGGGTGCCTGGGATGCCAATCCAAATAGCAGAGTCTTGTCTTCTGCTTCACATAAAATGGGTTATGAACTGCTCTTTGTCTGGCTCGTCACCCAGGACCTGTCTGCCATACAAGGGCCAAAAGCCCCAGACAGCTTAGCTCCTAGGATCACTCGAACTCTCAAACCCCTCCACCACGGTAAGGTGGCAGCTCACGGAGGGGAAAAATATGCGCTTTTCAGTGCGTTTTGTAAGAAGAACCTACAATCTGTACTAATTAAAAAAAAAAAAGGCCAAACCAATAATATTTAATTAACTAAGCTAATATACATAGATAAAATCACGTTTTATCTACCTTTGTACCTTTTTTGTGCTATAATTTGTGCTACATATTATTAACCAAATGTATAACTACATTTTGTCTGTCATACTGAAGTCTAAATCTAAACTTAAGAAAACAAATTTTATAGCCTTTTAATATTTATGTTGGTTTTTTTTTCAAAGACACTGTGAATGCCAAGCTTCATGCCTTTAAAAAAATTTTTTTTGTCTTTTAGGATTTTCCAGATGTGTCTAACCCACCTTCTGGGGGAAGTATGGATGGGGGGGGGGTGGCCTCCCATTCCATTGGTTCTTCTTCTTCCCATTTCCCTGGGTGTGGAATCAAGAGACTATTTATCCTACTTTCTAAGAAAGTTGGGGGTGAGGGGTTGGTTTTCCGATCCATTGCCCCTTCTTTTTGAGCCAAATTTGTTTGATTCGACGTCAAGAGGGTATTTATCCTTCTTGCTGGGAGGGATGGGTTTAAGGTGATGGCCCTCTGATTCATTGCCCCTTCTTTTTGAACCAAATTTTCTTGATTTGAAATCAAGAGGGTATTGGTTCTTCCAAAGGTGTCTAACCCACCTTTTGGGGGGAGTATGGATGGGGGGGTTGTCTCCCATTCCATTGGTTCCTCTTCTTCCCATTTCCGTGGGTGTGGAATCAACAGGGTATTTATATCTCCTGCTGAGAAAGATGGGGGTAAGGGGGTGGTCTCCCATTCCATTGGTTCCTCCTCTTCCCACTTACGTGGGTGTGGAATCAACAGGGTATTTGTTCCTCCTCCTGAGGAGGGTGAGGATGGGGGATTTGTTCCCCTATCCATTGCTTCTGTGTAAGCCATGTCAGTTTAATTTGGCATGGTCATTTGGAAATGTCTACGTGGGGGTGGGGGTTTTATTGGCTGGCCTCCTAATCCATTTGGCTCTTGATCATTTATTTGTGGCCAATATGTATTTTCAAAAATTTTAGTCCTTCCACACAGTTACAGTATTTTTAAAAAGTCAGGAATGATGCTATGATGACTTTTAATGACTCTTGGTGATGTCATCATCTCTAATACGGTTATCAGTAAAACAATGTGTATGGGATGATATGACTCATGTCCATAGTCAAACGAACTAATCCACTGATTGGTGGAAAGGTTTCACAGCAGCAGGAAGGGCTGAGTCGAGAAAGCTCGACGTGTGGATGCGTCACCAGGTGGTGGCATTCAGGGTTCTGTGAATCTTGGAAGGGCAGGTGAGGCATGTAAATTGGCAGTTCTTGTGGAATTAAAGTTCCTTGAATTAAGAGCTGCAGGGGTTCAGAGCCCCTAGATCTAGTTCTGCCAATCCTGAGACATATCTGGGTCCAAGGTGACCGAATTGTAATGACACGGATAATAGAAAAACTATACCACTAATACCTAGATATTACTAAACAGACTTATAACTACATTTAAACTGAAATCAACTAATTTTATAGCCTTTTAATCAATTTGGGGTGAGGGCTCATTGCGTATTTTTTTTTAAATGCAACGTAACACTTCATAGTTCTGTGATCACTCCCCAGCATCTTGGTTAATACAAGAGTACTTTCCTCTAAAAGGCTTTTTACAATTTTTGACGTCACAGAGTCAGTTAAAACTTGCCTTGCAACTAATTCATTGACTGATTTGGCTTATGTCATGCACTAGTTGTAGACAATACAAGATAAAACACAGCATAATACATATGAACACATTAGAAATATTTTTCTAGAATAAAAACATACTTCTTTGAAATAAATAAAAGCATAAATCCCTCTTTAAAAAATATTTTTCTGGGCATTGAATTATCATTTTTTTTTATTTAATTTTTTTTTTTTTATTGACAACGTTGGGTTCACTCATTGTTGAGCCCCCCCCCAAACGAAACATTGTTTGAATTTTATGTGAGTCAACAGATTCATTTCTATGTTATCCGACCCTGTATCTACTTGTTTACCAACTTCTTAATTACCTCCTCCGATGCTTTGCTAGTACCCGGTTGGAGTTACCTTTTTTTGGAGTGCAACGGGCACATCAGACTGTGATTTGCCCGGATTGGGGGGTCGCCCCTTGACCCGTCGCATTACTATTCGTCTGATCAGCTTGACCTTGTCCATTGTGGTATCAATGGAGTCGCTGGAGCATTAAAATGCCCTACTGTGGGGGTTGGAGGTCGATTATTTCCATTTCTAATTCTGTCGTTAGCTTGACCTGTCCGTTGTGGAATGAATGGAGTCGGGGGAGCCTTAAAATGTCCTACTGGGGGGGTTGGAGGTCGATCATTTGCATATCTAATTCTGTCGTTAGCTTGACCTGTCCGTTGTGGTATGAATGGAGTCGGGGGAGCCTTAAAATGTCCTACTGGGGGGGTTGGAGGTCGATCATTTGCGTATCTAATTCTGTCGTTAGCTTGACCTGTCCGTTGTGGTATGAATGGAGTCGGGGGAGCCTTAAAATGTCCTGCTGGGGGGGTTGGAGGTCGATTATTTGCGTTTCTACTCCTGTCATTAGCTTGACCTGGAACCGGGCAATAATTTCTCCTTTGTGGTGTGAAGGTTGTGGAAAAATTCTGGCGAGCGTTACGTATTTGTGCTGGGGGGGCTCGGGATGGGGGGGTAGTCTCCCATTCCATTGGGTCCTCTTCTTTGAACTTTTGTTGGTGTGGAATCAGAAGCTTTTGTGTACTTCTTTTGGGGACGGATGGGGGTGGGGCGTTGGTCCTCAAACTGCGAGTTTGAGTCGCAAAGTCCCAAACCCACGATCCGGATGTGGGTGGGGGTATGATCCTCCATGCTCGTTTTGGAAGAAAGTGAATTACCCACAAGAAGGGTGTGGGTGGGGATATGGTCCTCAAATCCATTGGTTCTTGATTATCCACTTGCAAAAATCTGTGTAAATGATTTCTTCACAAGATTTAAATCGTGTGATCAGAAGGACAGAAACTTTTCTGGTGATGACCTCATATGTGCAATGATGTCAAATGATGTCATCATTCTAATGACATCAGTGACAAGGCGTTACACACAATTCTATTGCGTAATACAAAGAACTTTTCTTCCTGTTTTTCGGTTTTTCTGAAATTTTGTGCTAGTTTTAAAAGAAAATGCATTTTTTTAATTGGTTTTAAAGTTTTTTTAAGGTTGAATATCAAATATAACTAAAGTGAATAGACAGAAATTCAACTTCACCGTTTTTTTTTAAATATATCTTCTTCAATTTCTCAGCAAGAGACACCATTCAAACTTTAAAATGTAGTCTATTAATCGGACCATACAGGAATGGCTTTTCTTTTATGTCTTTAAGTTTTGAACTATACTATTTGAAGTTAGGCAATTTTGACAATAGTTGTACTGTCAAAATCAGGAGAACAGTCCAAAATTTCCTCATTTTAAAGTTTGAGATCACTCAATAACCACAGATTATTTAAAATCTTGTTTATGATTCAATATTTCCCAGAAAGACTTACGAAGTACGCCGATTTCCTTCATTTAGCCCCGTTATTCCTGATCTGCGTCACACAGGAGCTGACATAACACCGTTTCCCAGAATGCATTGTTTTGTAGTCGCGCAAGGCAGCTTGTGGCCAGCGTAGTTGGCGCCTTGAACCCGCCCATTTCTCGCGACACGTGACCGGGCTCTTTGTGACTCGTATCTGCGCAACGCTCATAGACTGTGTATAAGAATTACTAATTCTTTTTATTAATTATTTTTACAGTCAATTGCAACGCTGCGTCACCTCAAGCCCGCTTTGCGTCTTGAGCGTGTGACGTCATCACGCAGAGCGTATAGAGTTGTTTTTTTAAGACAAAACCTTTCCGAACAAATTGCTGTAACTCCCCAACCGTTTGTCATAGTGTCACGATTTTTTCACCAAAATGTAGCAAAATCTCTCTAGATTTGTTTAATTCCACCCACAGAGTCATGGGAGCCTAAAGTTTGAGACAAACCCCACAAACCATTTGGAAGAATACAGATCTTTTCTACATTTTAAACTTGTTTATATGTCACCTCTTGTCGTTTCGTTTTCACATCACCTCTCTTGTTCGTACTTTTTGGTACCTTTGTTGCTGTCACTGTAGGGGGGATTTTGGCTCTCCTACAGTGAGGTTTCTGGGCTGTCATTGAGAAACATGGAGTTTTGTTCCCCAAACATCTCAAAACACCTGGCGCTGGTCGTCCTCTTCTTAATACAATGCAGTATGTAGAAAAACACCCTTATCGCATGACGCTACCGCCCCCATGCTCAACAGTAGGGCACGAGCGGAATTGGGACCAAGAAGTTGAATTTTGGTCCAATATCACATGACTTTGTCCCATGACTCCTCTGGATTACATTAATGGTCATTTAAGATGGGTCAAACCATGTATTACCAACAGTAACTATGGAAACCACGGTCCCAGCTCCTACCTTTCTTAGGACCATTAAGACCCGGAGTGAGTTCAAGTCACAGGATAGACGGGGTGCAGAAAAATAACCTCAAATAATCTCATAACGAAACAATTGCATAAATAAACAAAGAGAAAAATGTGGAAATCCATCCTTGGCATTTATTGGAATGCCTTTTGTTGAATTTGTATTTGGTACAGTACGACTGAGGCAACAGTGACGGTCCGACAACAGTCATGATCATTATATTAAACACTTTTCTTTCCAGAAACGATTGATTCAAATACAAAACCAAAGGAATGCAAAGCAGTTGGAAAGTTTTCCATTTTCTGGAGGCCAAGTTTAAAAAGTTTTTTTTTCCAGTCAAATCTTATATATTTTTTTCCAAAATACATAC
>NC_050513.1:13210335-13215298 GCF_002922805.2 Oryzias melastigma | reverse complement strand
AAAAAACAAAAAAAAAAAAACTGCGTTTTGCAGTTTGGTCCACCGTCGCTCCACTCGACACAAAGCCTCGGTGGCGTGTGAGGTTTCTGCCTCTCCTGATCCATTTCTTTATTTTTTTACATGTATTTTCCCTCTCAAACCTCGGCTAAACACGCTTCTCCTAAGACATGACTCCAAACACCGGGTTGTGGCGGCAGATGCTCGGTCCGATCTCCTCGTAGTCCTTCTTGGTGTGACACACCTGGTAGAACTCCGGCTGTAAAAGCAGAGGATTTTTGCTCAGTTTAGGAATAATCTGGGACACTTTTAGGCTCAGAAAGGGTTCAGACACTCACGGTGGACGCCAGCATGGATCCTCCGAACCACACGGCGTACCTCTGCATGTGGTGGGTGATGACCTGCACGTCGATGGGCTTCGGCTGCGGACGGGAAGCAGGCGTTGAAGCCAAACTAGAACCCTAAAGATCCACTTCAGGGGTATGGGGGATTTTACCTTCAATTTGCCGCCACTCAGCTCCTCGCTGATCTTCAGGCGGGCGTCCACGGTCCTCTTGAGGTCCCTCTGCAGCCGTCGGCCAAAGTCCCTAAACATGGTGGAGCCTCCAGACAGAACAACGTTCTGCAGAAACAGAGTTTGGTTTTTGTTAAAGACAGAAAAAGATCAACACAAGACCACAGCGTAATCTACCTTTCATCAGTCAGACATTTTTATACAAACAAAGTCACACCAGAGTAATAAATGTCACACCAAAGTAATTAGACGCACTAGAGTACTAAGTCGTACCAGAGTAATACATTTCACACCAAAGTAATAAGTCGGACCAAAGTACTTGGTCGCACCAGAGTATCAAGTTGCTCATGAGTACCAAGTCGCACCAGAGTAATAAATGTCACACCAAAATAAGTAGTGGCACCGGAGCACTAAGTCGCACAAGAGTACTAGATCCTACAAGAGTAATAAATGTCTTACCAAAGTAATAAGTCGCACCGGAGTAATTAGTCACACCAGAGTACTTGGTCACACCAGAGTACCGAGTCGCTCATGAGTACTAAGTCGCACCGTGGTAATAAATGTCACACCAAAGTAATTAGACGCACTAGAGTACTAAGTCATACCAGAGTAATACATTTCACACCAAAGTAATAAGTCGGACCAAAGTACTTGGTCGCACCAGAGTACCAAGTTGCTCATGAGTACCAAGTCGCACCAGAGTAATAAATGTCACACCAAAATAAGTAGTGGCACCGGAGCACCAAGTCGCAAAAGAGTACTAGATCCTACAAGAGTAATAAATGTCTTACCAAAGTAATAAGTCGCACCGGAGTAATTAGTCACACCAGAATACTTGGTCGCACCAGAGTACCGAGTCGCTCATGAGTACTAAGTCGCACAAAAGTACTAAGTCGTACCAGAGTGACAGATGTCACACCAAAGTAATAAGTCGCACCGGAGTACTTCGTCGCACCAGAGTCCCGAGTCGCACTGGAGTAATAAATGTCACACCAAAATAATTAGTCGCACCGGAGTAGTAAGTCGCACAAAAGTACTAGGTCGTACAAGAGTAATAGATGTCACACCAAAGTAATAAGTCGCACTGGAGTAATTAGTCACACCGAAGTAATAAGTCACACCAGAGTACTTGGCCGCACAAGATTACTAAGTCATACCAGAGTAATAAATATCACACCAAAGTAATCAGTCGCACTGGAGTATTTGGTTGTGCCGGAGTAATAAATGTCACACCAAAGTAATCAGTCGCACCAGAGTACTTGGTCGCACTGGAATAGTATTAACAACTTTATTTCTGGTGTCCTTAGACAGCTCTTTGGTCTTGGTCATAATGAAGTTTGGAGTGTTTGAGGTTGTGGACAGGTGTCTTATATAAATAATGAGTTCCACTAATACAGGTAACGAGTGGAGGACAGAGGATTCTCTTACAGAAGAAGTTACAGGTCTGTGAGAGACAGAAATCTGAGGCCAAATACTTATTTTACAGCATAATTTACTAATAAATTCTTTAAAAATCAGACAATGTGATTGTCTGGATTTTTTTCTCATTCTCTCGTAGTTGAGGTGTCTCTTCTTTTTAAGTCACAGAACTTGCACAACTGGTGGCTGACTGAATACTTTTCGCACCATCGTAGCGGTGCTTATAAATACCAGATCCTTGATTTCGATCTCGTTTTCACCCGTTTCAGATTGCATACCTTATAGAGCGGGCGCCTCACGTCGATGGGACAGTTCTGGATGACTTCGTCCACCACCTCCGAGATGGGCTGAGTGAAGTCTGGGTTGGCAAACTGCAACAATAAAAGCAAAACAACGTCTGAAAAGTGAAAGGCCAGGTGTGTTGGGAAGTGTCCCCGTCGGTTCCTGTACCTCGGGGTGGAAGAAGATCTCGGGGCCCAGGAAGCGCTCGTATCCCACGTCGATGGTGAACTCCTTCTTGGAGATGGCGTTGATCCCGGTGTACTGCTTGATCCACTTGGAGCCGTCTGTGTCGTACTTGTTGAACTCCTTCACCAGGTCAGGACAGACGTAGCTGAAACGCTCCTGAAAACAGGAAAAAGAATGAAGTTTGTTGTTTTAATTCTCCTATTTGGCCACTAGATGGTAGTAGAGAACAACAGTTAGATCACTTCCTTCTTTTGCACACTATGGTTTTATTTATGCATTCAAATGCTGCTGCAAAAAAAAAAAACAGAAGTGCACCTTGACAGCTTTGGCCGTCTCCAGCGACTGCTCCGGAGGAATCCCCACCTCCCGCTCTCGGAGCAGCTGCTGGGTGAAGTAGGTGATGTCTCGCCCAGCGATGGGGATGTGTTTGATGCAGCTGCCGATGACGTAACCTTCAGCCTGGAGAGCAGAAGTGGAGGAGTTTAAGATGAAGGAAAAAAAAAGATGAAGTGTCAGAGTGTGACGACGATACGAACCACTGGGATGACGTGAGTGACGCCGTCGCCGCTGTCGATGACAGTTCCCGTCAGCGTTCGCTCTCCGATCTGTCTGGAGGTCCAGGAGGCAGCCAGCGCCAGAACAGCCTGAAGCAAGTGCATACTTTTTTATTTTTTGGTACTATAAACACCTCAAGAAGGTGTCAAGTTCAAAAGAAGAAAATAAAAATCTGAATTTTCCATAAAGATTTTCTCTGGTTTCACATGTGCTTCAATTCCCACATCTTTAGGTTCAACCATCACAGCCATCCATTTAAAATAAACGTACCTGAACAGCGATGTAGAGCCCTGGCACGTTGAAGGACTCAAACATGATCTCTGCGGTGTACTCGCGGTTCTCAGGTGTGTTGAGAGGAGGCTCAGTCTATAGATGAAGCAATGTTAAATCAATAAATAAAATTGTATATGAAAAAACACAAACATCTTTAGCAACCAATTACCCCCTATCCCTTACAGCTTTTAAAATATAACCTGTAAAAGGGTAAAAGTCCATAGCAACCATAGAGTTATTTTTTAGTCTGGGGCTGATGAACATATGTACCAAATTTCAGATTTGTACGTCAAAATATTTTTTCAGATTTCCTTAGCAACCGATTGTTATGCTTTCCACGCTTGCTAGGTTGTTAGATCAGCAATATATTGACACGCTAATACATCCACAGCAGAAAAAGCTAGCACTTAAAACTATTTTAGTCTTTTCAACCGTAGTCAGAGTTATAAAACTGTATTTTCTAATAATGAAACGGACATCTTGGTGAAGTTACTGTCCTTACGAGTGGATAAATACTGGGCAAACCTGCACACAACATGTTAAGTTTGTTGCTCGTAGGGCAAAAAACAAGAATTAACGTTCCATTTTTACGATGTCCCTTGATGTCTCAATAGAACTGCACCTGCGCCCCCCAACTGCTCCCGTCTACGACCCTCCAACGACCCCGTCAGTCACCACACCTGTTCAGGCCAACCCCCAACAAGTGGATGTGTCAAAGACTTTAAGGTATATTGTTTTACAAAACAAATTAAGCAAGAGAAAATAGCCGAAACCCTATCCTTCCGTCCAGCTCCTGACGATAACGCTTCAACAATCAATCAAGCGGTGAAGTTTTGTACTTTACCAAAGTCGAGCTAAAGCATTTTGACAGATTTTTGAGCACCATGTAAATTATGTAAAGACCCCATGACAATTTTTTTGTTTAAAGAAACATTTCAAGTAGTGTTTCAGTTATGATTAAGGTTTTTAACCAAAATCTTAGAACCTAAATGTCTTAAAAAGCCAATTTTCATGTTGATCTGAAGCCTTCGTCTCCAAAATCTCCTCTGAGGGGGCGTGGCCTTTGGATCTAAGCAAAAACTCTGCTCTTACCAACAGGAAGTAGTGGTCCTCAGGTTCTGCCCGCAGATACTTGAAGATGACCTGCTCCATGAATCTCTCCATCAGGTCCCAGTCCTCCACGATCCCGTGACGGATGGGCCACTGGGACGACGAGACAAGTCTCAGCACCTTCGCTCCAAGCACCGAAACGGACGCCACTGGGGCGGACTATCTACCTTGGTTGCGTACGACGGCTTGTCGATGGCTTCGTCTCCGATGAAGAAGTCCAGGTCGTCGACTCCCTTCATCATTCTGCGCTGCGCCTGGTCTCCAACCTTCGCCGACTCTTTGATTGCAATACCTGATTGAGATTAGGCAATAAGGGGTTAAATATACCCAGTTGATCTTTTGTTTAAGTCAGAGTGGTTTTAAAAAAGCAATTTTAAGAAGACTAAAGTTAAATATTTCTATTAACTATTTCATATCTGTCTTGTGTGCTTTTTGGGGGAGGTGCAATAAAAAAAGCTTTTATTTATAGAAATAAAAATGTTTAAAACGTTGCTGATTTCTTAATAAAATAGCTAAAAGAAAGTACAATTTTTCAAATTTTTGACTTTGCAGGTCTTTTAGGAGTTTTTTTAGCCACAGAAGTATCATTTTGTGATATAATGAAGCGGGAGAGCTAAGGATGAAGCG
>NC_050513.1:13170589-13210168 GCF_002922805.2 Oryzias melastigma | reverse complement strand
ATATGAATTATATCCATTTTTTGGCACGAACAAAAGAATATATATATATCTATATATAAACTAGCATTTCTCAAAATTTGATTTTTTAAGCATTTTTTCCTTTAGTAAAGGCCAAAATAGCAAAAAAAAAAAGTTAGCTTGTTACCTAATTACTAGCTGAACGCCAAATTAGCATAAAATGCCCCAGTAAATTAAATCAGTCAAAAATGTTAGCATGATGCTAAAACAAAATCTAAACTCCAAATTAGCCTAAAAGCTCCAGGAGATAACAGATTAGCCAGAAATGTTAGCTTAACTCCAAATTAAAAATTAATCAGAGGCCAAATTAGCCAAAAAAAAGCTAGCTTGCTAGCTTCATTTACTAGCTGAACTCTTAAATGGCCTAAAATTCCTCTGTAAGCTAAATTATTCAAAAATGTTAGCCTGTTGCTATAATAGAAGCTTAATTAGCCTAAAAACTCCAGTAGATAACAAATTAGCAAAAAATGTTAGCATGTGGCTAAAATAATGGCTTATCTCTAAATTTTTGAGAATTACTATTTTATTTTTCTTCACCCAGAGAGCCACCATGGTTGCAGACCCCTGTTCTAGGACATAGTTTCTGCAGAACAGGATGAGTTCATTAGAAATTCACCTTTAAGTTGTGGGCGGGATTGTTGGCTGGGGAGACCCCGCCCCTCCTCCCACCAACAATCTGTTAAAACACTCTCCTGCTAGCTTACACCCCAAAACTCAACATTTTTATGCCTAATCTTTGTAACATATGTCCTAAAAAGTGCCACAATTACATGTTAAAAACACATTTTTTTAAAACTTTAAATCTAAATTAATTGAGCAGATCTTAGGTTTTTAAGAGCATCAACAAGAAAAAAGTATTTTGAAATTATGCAAAAACATTTCTATACCAAAACATTACTCAAAAAGATTATTACATGTTGTCTTTGGTGTTTGCTAGATTTAGACTTTTTCAACCTGCTGGTTTAAAAAAAAAGAGAAAAAAAACGAGGAAATGATGCAGTTTAACTTTGACATGACATAAGTGTGAGTTCCTATTTCTATTTTAAGGAACTTCAAAACGGGAAGTGAAAAAGTTTGGCCACTCAAAATGCAAAAGCGTCTCCACTTGTGGTCAAAATTAACTTTCCTACAATAAAAAAGCGATCTTGAAGGCAGCATTGTTGTCTTAGGTGTCCTAACGACAACCCAACCAATCACAAAAGTGTACTCACATGAAGGTATAATAAACTGGGGTTCCGTATTTCCTGCATAGCCAAGCTTCGTGTACCTGAAAATAATAATATTAATATTAACATTTGTAAATAAAGTCATTTTTCCAACTTAAAAAGCGTTCCGTAAATTATCCAATCACTTTTTTGAGAGCAATAAACTGGGTGGTGCGTTCATGGCCGCTGGAATATCCAGGAAGTATCATTAGCTTTATTAGCTCGTAGCTAAGTCCACGTACTAAAAGTACATTTTTAATTAAATAAAACAAAAATAAAAACAATTTATAGGCATATCACACTTTGTTTTACTAGAATGTAACAAAAGGAGTGAGGAAATACTGAGTCAAGAGCTGCTCTGCGGGGCGTTAGCTGCGGGTTTGACAGACAGGCTAACGCTAGCTAGCTAGCTTCTCGTTCGAGTTACTCACCCGGTTCCGCAGTCAACAACACAAGCCGGGAGCCGACTAGCCATGTTTGCGCTCCTTTTGTGCGGTCCACGAGAAGCTGAACGAAGCGCCTGTCACCGGCGGGGCCTTACGGGGAGGCTAATGTCCGAGGCTGCAGCCTGAATGAAACCCTGCTGCGGCGGCGGCTTCGAGAGCGCTTCCGGGTTCGGTGGAAATTCTCCTCCGCAGACTCAGCAGCTTCGAGGGAGCAACATCGCCTCCTAGTGGAGGGAATTTGGTACGGTATTAGAGGGGGGGACAACATTTTGTATAAACTGAGGGCCCACTTCGATTAAAAAAAAAAAAAAGTATATATATATATATTGGGGGGCATAATGGAGGAAATATTAAGGAAATTTAGTTTAAAAATTGCATTTCTGAGTGTTTATTCTCAATAAATCAAATATTGGCCAAATTTGCTCCAATTGCAGATATATTATAAAGTGTAGTGACGTTCAAAACTGTCCAAATTAGGGCTGCCACCATAGTCGATGACTATTCAACTTATAACATAGTCAATGACTAATTTATTAGTTGATTAGTCGTTACTTTATATCATATAGAGTCAGTATAGTAAAGTTAAACAAGGTGTTGCACCCCTGTCTTTTATTTGGTAGAAGATGAGCTCAACAAAAGGAAGAAATCACAAGTTAAAAGAATAAAAATATTTAATAAAGTTCCACATTCCACAATTTTAGGTCATACCGAGAGTGACAAATGTATACTTATATTGTCAAAACAGAAACTATCGTTAATTTTTGTGGTGCCAAACTGATGAAACCAGTAACCCTTCCTTTAGGTGATTTTTTGGGGGATTTAAATTTGTTTTAATTTGTAAAACAAACAAAAAAAATCTTCTGCAATGGAAGAAAGTGAACACCAGAGAGAGCAAAAGCTCACATTATGAAATTCAACAGAGCCAGCACTTCCTCCTGTACTTTTTTTTTCTTGCTTCATCTGTAAATGCAGATTTCCTGAGATGAAACAATTGGTAAAACAATAGATTTTTACAGGCTTTCATTGATCTTCAGTCCCTGGCCTTTTTTTTTTTTGCTTTAGTGCAGAGTATTTAACACCTCTCTTTGCACTGCTACAACTTGAACAGCATTTACTGTATTTTTTGCACTATAAGGACAAATCCAATTTCGTCCACTACCCCTCCAATTGAAGGGGTAATTATAGCTGTAGTTGTGTCTGATTTTTTTATTATTTTTTTGGTTGTTGTTAAGGGAAGACGTAGGGACTTATGACTGTGTATCCCTTCACAAGGGTGTCCTCTGAAGCTCAGAATTTTACATTAAAATGTAAGTATTGAGATTTAAAAGTTACAAACCAATGGTATGTATTTTATGAGAGCTAGCCCGATAACATATCTCTCCGTTTGGAGGGTTAAATGTAGGGGTAGTAGAAGAATTCGGATTCAGCCGAAGACGTAACCGATTATAAGGTGAACCATCAATGAAGGGTCTATTCATGGACCTATATCATAAATAATCAAACTACAACATGCATTATGCAAGTCACAAAAATCAGATATAAGTCCGTCAGTCAGAGTTTGTTAACTGTGTTGTAACACCAGAACTTGTTTGTATCATGCTACACGTTAGCCATGTTAGAAGTGTTAGTCGTGTTAGCGTATTTACAATATTTAAAACTTCTAACCATAATAGACTAAAACAAATGTTAATCTTAATACTAGTAACTCTCAACCTTGTTAGTAACATGTCAAAAAAGTCAAACAACGCTACACACAGCATATTTACAATCAAACCCTACATGTTTGAAGCTGGTAAAAGCAACAGACTGATACCCCTAAAACAAATGCTACGCTAACTACGCTAACACTCAAACTTGTTATTAATACGTAAAATAACAAAAAAAAAAACAAGGTTTGACACCATTATACACTAGTGAATTTACAGTAAAACCCTACATATTTGAAGCTGGTAAGAGCAACAGATTGATGCCACTAAAAAGGAATGCTACGCTAACTATGCTAACGCTCAACCTTGTTAGTAACTTTAAAAAAAAAAGTCAGACACAGCTACATACTAGAGTATTTAAAATAAAATCCTACATGATTTAAGCTCGGAAAACAAACAAAACAGAGATATCGCTAAAATAAATGCAATGCTATGTACGCTAACTCTCAACCTTGTTAGTAAGACGCAAAAAAACAAACAAAAACAAATGTTAGATAGTGCTACGCCCTAGCAAAATTTACAATATAACTCTACATATTTGAAGCTGGTAAAAGCAACAGACTGATAACGCTAAAAATATGCTATGCTAACTACGCCGTGCTAACTACGCCGTGCTAACTACGCTAACTCTCAACCTTCTTAGTAACGTGTAAAAAACAAGCAAGTTCAGACAGGGCTACCCACTAGCGAATTTACAGTAAAACTCTACATATTTGAAGCTGGTAAAAGCAACAGACTGATACCACTAAAAATATTCTATGCTAACTACGCCGTGCTAACTACGCTAACTCTCAGCCTTCTTAGTAACATGTAAAAAGCAAGGTCAGACCCGCTACACATTAGCACATTTACATTAAAACCCTACATGTTTGATGCTGGCAAAGCAACAGACTGTTACAGCTAAAGTAAATGCTATGCTAACTATGCTAACTCTCAACCTTGTTAGTTACACGTAAAGGTCAGACACGGCTACACACCAGCGAATTTACAGTAAAACTCTACGTATTTAAAGCTGGTAAAAGCAACAGACTGATACCACTAAAAATATGCTATGCTAACTACGCCGTGCTAACTACGCCGTGCTAACTACGCTAACTCTCAACCTTCTTAGTAACGTGTAAAAAACAAGCAAGTTCAGACAGGGCTACCCACTAGCGAATTTACATTAAAACCCTACAAATTTGAAGCTGGTAAAAACAAACAGACTGATACAGCTAAAAAACATGTTATGCTAACTACGCTAACTGTCAACGTTGTTAGTAACATGTAAAAAACAAGCAATGTCAGATAGTGCTACACACTAGCATATTAACAATAAAACCCTACATGCTTGATGCTGGTAAAAGCAACAGATTGATACAGCTAAAAAATATGCCATGCTAGCTATGCTAACTCTCAACCTTGTTAGTAACATGTAAAAAAAAAAAAAAAAAAAAAAACAAGGTCAGACACGCTACTCATTAGCATATTTACATTAAAACCCTACATGTTTGATGCTGGTAAAAGCAACAGACTGCTGAACAGACAAAATAAATGCTATGCTAACTATGCTAACTCTCAACAATGTCGGTAACACTAGCTTATCTTTTAAAACCGCTTTCACATTGATCAAGCAAAACCAGAATGAATCCATATATGATGCGCTCTGGATTACAAATCACACTTTTTCATTTTGAAAAAATGGAGTTTGCCTTATTGAAGGAAAAATACGTTACTTCCGTTTATTGACTCATCATCGCAGGATGAATATTTGTGTTTGTTCCTTAAAGTGGGATTGAAAACGGAACTGCAGGGTTGAAAAATGCACCTTTGAATTATTCCGGTCGGATTTTTGGTTCCCAATTAGGATTTATTGGAACTCGATTACATGGGATGTGTTAAAATAAGCCTCCTCTGATCAATTACAGCGTCTAGCTGGACTGAGGAATAATTGGCTCCCAGGAGCGTTTGATCTCTCCGTCCCCTGTTAGTCCTGCGATTTGTACCTGAACCCATCTCCACCCACACAAACAGTTCCTGCCTTTATTTCCGGCGCACTTATCTCGCCGTAAACAAAGCTGGTGAGCCGAGGTCCCTCATCAGCTGAAGTATTAGCGTTGCCACAGCCCTGCCATGACTGTGTTTGTGCGCATGTCATTAAAGGCACACAGAGGAGGGCCTTATTATTTTTAATAATCTCCTGTTTTTGCTGCTTCTTAACCCTGGGGGAGCTGCAGTCGGCACTTGCCTGCTGTGATTGTCATCCTCCTCCTTTATGCTCAGAATTAAGGATTCTTGGCTGAATGCTGCAGGTTTAACTCCACTATAATTATTACAGGTTTCACTCTTAATTTGCCACGGAAACTTTAATCTATTGTCTCTTGTGTCTGCAACAGTTTTCTGCGCTGCATTGTTGGGTGCGTAATTACTTGGGGGGGAAATAAGAAACAGGAGGATGTCAATCATTCATCAGAGCCGCCGCGGCGCTGTCAGATCCCTCAAAGCCATCAGGAGGAACTCGGAGCATTTATGCTCGCTCCACTGTGCTGGTTTGTGTTTCCCTTTGAGGGCTGGAGCAGCTTCTGCGCACACAAAAGGACTTCTCTTACGCTGTCGTCCATCACAAGGGGCTACATTAAAACAAATACTCAAATGGAGTCAAATTGAATCAATTGAGTGTATTTAATCAAACAAGGTTAAGTTGATTAGATGGGGTCAGATTAGCTTCATTATGTTGGAGTGTATTTTCTGGATTAGAAGTCACAGGAGAAAAAACGTCTAATCACCCAGCTAGCAAAGCCAAGTGGGCCCCACATGGTTCAAAAGTATGCAGAAATGTGGGCCCCAAATGGGTTTGTCTACACTTCCTGTGGTGGTACCACCTGTGTTTGCCCACATTGGCTAAAGTGAACAAGTGGGTTAGCTCGCTATGCTAGCCAGCTGCCTGGTGGACAGAGGAGCTCGCTAGCTCAATACAGTGAAGTATGTTAGCTCGCTGTAGAGGAGCTCACTATCATGCTACAGTTGAGCTCGCTAGCTAAATATAGCAGAGGTTGCTAGCTTGCTGTAGAGGAGCTCGCTAGCATGATACAGTGAAGCTCACTAGCATGACACAGTGGAGCATGCTAGCTCAATACAGCGGAGCTCGCTGTACCGGAGTTCATTATCATGCTACAGTGGAGCTTGCTAGCTCAATACAGCAGAGCTTGCTAGCTTGCTTTAGAGTAGCCTGCTAGCATGCTACAGTGGAGCTTGCTAGCTCAATACAGCAGAGCTTGCTAGCTTGCTGTAGAGGAGCTTGCTATCATGCTACAGTGGAGCTCGCTAGCATACTACAGTGGCGCTTGCTAGCTCAATACAGAGGAGCTCACTATTATGCTCCAGCGGAGCTCACTAGCATGCTACAGCAAAGCTTGATAGCATGCTACAGCAGAGCTTGCTCACATGCTACAGAGGAGCTTGTTAGCATGCTTTAGAGTAGCCTGTTAGCATGCAACAGTGGAGTTTGCTACAGAAAAGCTCACTATCATGCTACAGCAAAGCTTGATAGCATGCTACAGAAGAGCTCACTAGCGTGCTACAGAGGAGGTTGCTAGCATGCTACAGCGAAGTTTGCTACAGAAGAGCTTGATTGGATTTTACAGCGGAGCTCGATAGCATGCTACAGCAAAGCTCGATAGCATGCTACAGATAAACTTGCTAGCATGCTACAGCGGAGTTTGCTACAGAAGGGCTTGTTTGCATGCTACAGTGGAGCTTGCTAGCTTGCTACACAATAGCTCACTAGCATGCTATAGAGGAGCTCGCTAAGACACTGCACTGTCCACCGGGCTGCTGGCTAGCATAGCGAGATAACCCACTCAATTCCCACATAAGTCAATGTGGGCAAACACAGTTGGGGTCCACATTAACTGCCCACTGTTAAACCATATGGTTCCCACCTGGAGTTTAAGTCGCACTTTTATATTTGCCACGGCAAAAAATAAAAAGAAGAACAATACATGAGAAATGTGAAAAATTAGAAAAATATCAAACTTTTAGAGGAAAATAATCAGATTCTCCTCCATGTTTGTTTTGGACGACACTTACCACGCCCTCTAGTGGCTGTTAGTGGACACAACCGCAAAAGGGCAACCAGTTGCTAGTGGAAAAATAAAGAATTTATGATTCTCTAACAGAATCACAAATAAGTTTGGCTAAACTGTGAAATAAAACAGTGACTTATACTCTGGAAAAAAAGGTAATTGTTTCTAAATTGAGAGGTGGAACAAAGCTAAGTTTGACTGAGCTAAAAGGCAACTCGGAATCAGCGATGTAGACTATAGGATCGCTTACATCGTCGGAAATCAAGTAAAGACATTTAATAAACATAAAGTCAGTTCAACACATTGACTGTATATGATAACTGGACCGAGAGTGTGTCATCACCCATAAAAAAAGTTCACGATATGGACGTAAGTAAGTCGTAATTAGTCCGAGTCGGTCTGAGTTTTTATGGCAACCATTCTCGCCAATCAGGAGTGAGCTTATTGGAAGGCCACACCCCTACCAATTCAAATGTGTTAAAGCTTTGATATTGACAAAACACACTTTTATTGAGACATCTGATTGGCCAGATACGCAAATCGCGCAACATTTACAGTATATGCAACTCACTAGTGATTTGTGCATCAATTCCATAAATTTAAGGCGATTTGTGCGGCATATATGCAATATAAAAGATACTTACCTCTTGACATACGTAGACTTGCGTGTACATCTCGCAAAAATCCCGCACGATTGTGTAGTATTTGCATTTTTAACTTTTAAAGAGTAACACAACAGGACAGTTGGGGGTCTTTGAAAAATAGAAGAAAAAAAAAGGGGGCGGGCTGAGCAAAGGGGGCGTGGTTTGGATCTGTGAGGTTAGCTTGATGTCACTCTGTGTCTTCAATATGGAGAGTGGTACCGAACACACTGATGCCGGTGTCGCCCGGAACTTTCTGTGGAGGTTGAGGATTTTCCTCCTCCACCTTCTCCTGAGCCGGGCGCTCGTGTTCGCTATGATGACTTTAGCATCAGAAGCTAATAAAGGCTAACGTATTGAATTGAGTAAAATGGTCATTTCACCAGAGTTTTATAGATTTTTACCTTTAATCTCAGTTATTGTGGCTTAAATTTTTGAAAATAGCCCTATAGTGAGGACAAAATTTAATTTTCTTTTATCTTACAAAGCATACCATTCAATTCGGACATATTGGCAAAATTTCACTTTTATTTACGTAATCTTATTTATTTATTAGTGGTTTTCCATTTTACTAACAGTTTATATTAGTTTATTTTCTTATTTAAGGCTTGATTATTTCTCAGGTCTCCCTTGAAAAAGAGACGTAATCTCAATGGGATTTCCTGGTAAAATAAAGGTTAAATAAAATCACTTTTCATGGCAAATATTTTGCGACAGGAGTTTGTACAAGGATGTCATTTTAGAAAGCTAAAAACAAGAAACAAAAACCTGGAAAGAACGACACGTGGGAGTACAAATTATACAGGGTGGAATGAGTAATGCGATGCAGGTGTGAAGGATAAGAAACAAACATGAGCTGCACCAAAACGTGGAAGAGTTTATGTAAAAAATACACGAGGGGCGGATAATATACGTGTTGTTATGCATTTTTTCATTTATTAACTGTTATAATTTCATTATGCATTATTTTGATGTTATGTATTGTTATTAAATTAGATACATAATCATAAAAAATATATAAAAATGAAATTTGTGCAAATAATACAAATAATGTTATAAATTCCTGAAAGTTGAAAAGTTTTGAAAAATAATTTAAAAAAATTAATTTTTTTTTAAATAATTACAAAAAAATCATTGTAAGAAAAAAAAACATTTAATGTTGTTATTTATTGTATTTACCCAATTGGGCTAATTAATTACACAACAATAATTCAACTATTAAAATTAAATTAGGAGTATTAAAAAAAAAAAAATAAGCATATCCTTTTTTTTATGTCTTTTAAGTTTTTTTAAATAAAAAATGCTCCATGAAAATATTTCACAATTATTTTAAAACACTTCTTAAAACCCATTTTTACCGCCAGGCATTTGACACGACATGAGACTCTGCTCTGCTGGTGTGTTTTATTGTTTTACTGTTTTATCCTCATTTTTATCTGGTGTTTTTTACGCTTTTATGTAACTTATTTATATGTTTTTACTCTTAAAGTTGATTTTTAACTGTTTTTTAATATCTTAACTGTTGTTTTTTATTGTTCTTTTAATGTACAGCGCCTTGTTTGGCCAATGGCCATTTGAAGGCGCTATATAAATAAATAAAACTTAAACTTAAACTTAATTTAGGAGAACATTTGTTACTGTTTTCAGTATCAATAACCAATGAAATACTGTATTTTGTCAAATAACGTGATTATTTTTGTGTATTGACCCTGCAATCTGAAATTAAAAAGTATAAACGGAACCTAAAATAACTATAAATAAAGTGTAAATAGAAGATATATTTACTTTTTATGCCTCAACTTGCAGGTTGGGGTTAAGATTCTTGCAAATATTTAGAATAAATACATAAATTTTGACTGATTTTTACGTATTAGACCCAAAAAAAAACAACAAAATACAAAAAAAAAACAAAACACCTATTTATTTGTTTTTGATTGCTGTAAAAAGTGAAACATTTGATCAATAAACAAAATTGTTTATTATATCAAAAATATTAGTTTTAAACAAAATAAAATTTGGAGTTGATAAATTATTCAAATTAATTTTTTTTAATTAAGTTGTAAAAAAACATTTCTAAATGTAATAAAGTACAGAGCTTTTGTCAATTGATCTGATTTTTCCCTTTTTGACATTAAATTTCGCCCTGAGAGAGAAAACCACAAATGAATAGTCTGTGGAGTTAATTTTCCAACTGTAGTTTATGATGAATTCATGAAAGTCTTCACTTTTCTGCAACATTTATTTATATCACATCAGCAGAACACAAGAACTCTTCACCCAAGACTAATAAATTAAACAAATATTCAACAAATCTGTCACAAATATTCCCTAAACTCAATGCAAACCCAAGTAGAATACCAATCTATACTCAATTTGTTCTTCTTTGCCAAAAAACAAAAAAAGCTGCAGTTAAAACATCAATGTGAGAGAGTGTCGTGTCTATTTAATTCAACATAAATTATAAACTCTACATCCTGAGAAGCAATTATAAAGCAATCAATAAGTAAAACCCAAAATGCAAATGTTTTAAAGTGTTGATCTGAATGTGAAAACACCATTAATTATGTTTTTTTGGGCCAGTTTGGAGGCGTAACTAAATGTGAAAAAAATAATAATAATAAAATGAAGCAGCTCTCCAGTGCAAATTTATTTGTGCTTAGCTTGTTTTCACATTAAAAAAAAAGCTCTCCTTTACCATCCGTTCAATATCTCATTCCACAAAATAATATAATATTAAGGTGTCGTAAAAACGCCCTTTGTGAGTTTTTCAACCTACATGACAGAATCATTTCAGTTTTATGACCGAGCATAAAAAAAACAATAAATCTGATGGAACCTTCCAACATTATTTCAGTATCTCTCATATTCCCTTCAGTGAAATAATCAATACTGTGTAGGAGTTAGCAGTAATATGCATAAAAAAGCATTTTCAAAGCCTGTTTTTGGATTAAATCTAACAAAAATTATATAATAAATATTTTCAGATTGGAGGCGGAGCTAGAACATTCTATATGGGGGGAGCAATAGACTTTAGAGCAGCAGAGTGGAAGGGTTAGGGTTACAAATGAAATGCATATTTCTAAAGGTGCATTCACATCGGACGCAGCTCAAGTTTCAATGTTCAGTCAATGTACAGACGCGATTTCGGCGTCGGCCCCAGATGGGTCTACAGTGCGCCAACCAATCAACCAATCAGGGACTCAGCTTTGGACACGCGAAATTTTCCGTGATTAGATAAAAGGGTAGAAAAATAAATTCAATATGGTCGCTCAATGCGAGAATTTTTGACCTGAACCTCCATCCGTTTTCTTAACCCGCTGGGGCCTCGGGGTTACCGAAAACTACCAGTTATGTTGGACAATGGCGGGATACACCTTGGTCAGGTTGCAAGCCTATCACGGAGCTCATGGGTTGAAGTGACTGCTACACTAGGCAGCCGCCTGGTAGACAGCTTACGAGTTCCACTACCCAGACTCCGCCAGAACATCTGCTCCCAAAAGAGGAAGCAAGTGCTACAACCCAGGGATCCACCAGAGCTAGTGAGGTCTACTGCCAAGGCTGCCAGTTCCTGTGTAGTCTGGGCAATGACCCTATGCAGCTGGAGTGACCACTATACTAGACAGTAGCGAACTAGCAAGTTCCACCACTCAGACTCTGCAAGAAAAAGAAGTGATATCTGCTGTCCTGGCTCCAGGCAGAACAAGCGAGGTCTAGTGCTAAGGCTGCTGGTTCCTGTACAGCCTGGGTTTAGAGCCCACGGAGCTGGAGCGACTGCTACGCCAGCAAACTACTTGGTAGACAAAGAGGGAAGCTGGTCAGTTCCACTGCCAGTTTTCTGGCAGAACTAGCTAGCTACTCTGCCCAAGCCCATGGAGCTGGAACGTCCACTTTGCTAGCCTGCCGCCTGGTAGACAGTGCAGCAAGCTAGCTGCCTTGGCCCCTGACAGAGCTAGTGAGGTCTACAGTACTACTAAGGCTTCCGGTTCCTGTGCAGCCTGGGCATAGACCGCATGGTGCTGGAGCAGTTGGTAGCTAGCCAGCCACCCAGTGGACAGTATAGCTAGCTAGCTAGTTATGCTGCCAAGGCTCTGGCAGATCTAGCGAGGCCTACTACCAAGGCTGTTGATCCCTGTACAGCCAGCGCAATGAGCCCATGGAGCTGGAATGACTGCTATGCTAGCCAGCTGCCCGGTGGACAGCATAGCTAGCTAGCTAGTTCTGTTACTCAGGCTCTGGCAGAGAAAGCGAGCACCACCCGCCCAGGCACCCACAGAGCTAGAGAGGTCTACTGTCAAGGCTGCTGGTCCCTGGGTAGTGGAACTCTCTACGCTGGCCCGCCGGCGTTTGACGGAGAGTGCCGACATAGCGGGCCCAATCGCTAAAGCTCCACGGGGTTAAGATGTTTTTTTATTGTCATGAAAACAATAATAAAAAGTCTATATTTACATCTTTTGGGTTAATGCCGAAACTGTGCCACTGACGGATGGAAGTAACGTTTAAAACGGCCATCGGGAGACACTGAAAGATCCGGTGAACCCAGACAAGGCGACGTGCTTGCAGGAGTCTCTGTAGAACTCTCCAAAACATATAAACTCAAGCTACTCACTCAACATTATCCATGTTTTCCATGATGTGGTCAGTGAATGAGGCTCATTGGCGGTTGGTCCGTGGCCGGGGCGCCAGAGCATCAAATGCAAATTTGACATCTCGGTCACGTCCGATGTGAATGTAGCTTAACAGTTTCATTTTGCTTAAAGAAGCTTGTATTCATGATTTCTTAATATTGGTCAATAATTGGACTAATATTGGCTCAAGAATTTGAGTTTTTGCTGCAGCTGGCCCCCCAGTAGCTCCGCCCCTTTTTCAGAGCAACAACAAAATCACACCTGCATATTTTAAAGCATTTTTGACGCAAATTAAAAGCTTCGTATCCACAAACCGGAACAAAGAAATACTTTGTAACAAAAACGGATCCAAAAAAATCTTTAAATCTGAGCACAAGAACAAGCCGGACCTACAACTAAAGTACAAAAGGAGTGAATCTGAAAACTACCCAAAAGCTAAAGTCAAGCCCAGAAAGCAAAGATGTGGTTTATGCCGGACAGAGGAGCATCAGGGCCGGCAGGAGGAGCGGGGCGGGGCGCGTCCACGTCGCCGCCGACGGCACGGGCCGCCTCCTCTTGGGCCCGTTGCAGAGCGGCGTGCTGCAGCAGGTGATGCAGACCGAGTTCAGCTTGCCGGTGCAGAACTGCTGGTACCCGGACGAGGCGATAAGGCAGGCTCCGGAGGACGCGCAGGACTTCCGGTAGTGTATTCCTGCAGGGAAAGATGGAGTTATGGGATCAAGAGTTCTCAAAGCTTAAGATTTGGGGATATTGAACCGTTTTTCAACACCAGCCTCCTCTGTTTTCCTACTATAATTAGATTTTCTCAAGTCTATTTTTTATTGCACTCGAGTCGCTCTTATTAACAGATATTTGTCAATGTATATGTTTAAAAAATAAACTCCAGTCCATAGATATCATAAAAAATATACATTTTATCTTCTATTCAGTAGTATTTACTCACTGAATTGTTTTTTTTCTATATATGAACTTGAAGTTTGATTAAATCAAGTTGAGATAAAGTTGGTGGAATTTTCCGTTATCTCCTAGAAGAGAAATTGCTGTGGTTCAGCGTTCGTCCTCTTGGACGGGCTTATGGAGAAAAAAAATACAAAAAAAAGCCCTCATCCGCTATTCGTGTCAAAGCATGAAATTACCATCTGTATTTTGGCTCCGCTGGTTCAGTGCCTTTTTCTCAAGGACACCCCAAAGCTGTTCAAAAAAAAAACGTAGAATTACAAGAGAGTGTGTGTCTAACCATGAAACCACCTTCTGTCTGATTTCCTTCGCAGTAGAAGGGTAACATGGTCACCTTGCAACACAATAATCCCCGACCGCCGCGGGATGACTCCAAAGCCTCAACTTAAATACAGATTACTACTGCAGGATCCAGATATGACCCGTCTGGAGGGCCATGGGAAGCCATGGCATTATGACGAACCGTGATTCACACATCCTTTAGGGCTTTAATGCATTATAAACCTAAGCTTACAAAAAAAAAAAAAAGCTACCAATTTAGCGCAAAGAGAAGCAGTAGATCCATCACCGTGGCTTTATAATAAATCCTGTTTCCAATTTTTTTTTTTTTTTTTTTACACCAAGTGACATAATAAGCTCTTGTTCCTTGCTCCCAGTCTGTTCAACTCTAAAGATCTGATAAAACAAATTTATCAGACCAATAGGACTTCCATGACCGTGTAATTCAAGATCGTGAGTCACAAACCTCAGTCAGTTACCGTATTTTCCGCATCGTCAATGAATTATCTATTTTTTTAAATAATGTCACAAACAAGAAGCATCAAACTACAAGGTGGATTGAGCGAGAAAATAGATTAAAAAAAAAAAGTCTGTAAGCCGGTTCACCGTCACTCTAGAACTTGTTTGTAGCACGCTACAAATTAGCCATGTTAGAAGCGCTGGGATATTCACAATATCTGTAGCTCCAAACCTTGTTGCAACTTCTAAAAAATACTGATGGATACCGCTAAAACAAATGTTATTGTCACTATCCCAACATTTAAGGAATACGCAAAAAAAGAAACAAACTGTCAGACAACGCTACATGTTAGCCGCGTTAGCGTGTTTACGATAACTGCACCTCCCAACCTTGTTTGCAACACGTAAAAAAAGACAAATACTGCTAAAATAAACCTTATTGTAACTATACTAACTCCCAACAATTTAGAAACGCGGGAAAAAAAATAAAATAAAACCACTCTGACACCGCTACATGTTAGCTGCGTTAGCCTATTTACAATAACTGTATCTCCCAAGTGTATTTGCAACAACTAAAAAAGCAGATGGATACCGATAAAATAAATAATAATGTAACTATGCTAACTCCCAACAATTTAGAAACGCAGAAAAAAAAATAAAATAAAATCACTCTGACACCGCTACATGTTAGCCGCATTAGCCTATGCTTAATAACACCCATCCAAACATGTTTGCGCACTGGGTGATAATCCGCACAGCCAATAAATTGCCTATTTTTCAAATTAGTGTGTTAACCGGTCCGACTTTATAAACTCCGTTCACAATAACTCGAGAACTTCTTTGTAACACGCCACAAAGTAGCCATGTTAGCAGCGTTAGCGTATCCACAACGCTTATAACTCCCAACCTTGTTTGGAACATGCAAAAAAAAACAGATGTTACTGTGACTACTCTAACTTCCAACATTTTAGAAACACGTAAAAAGGAAAAAAAAAACTATCCAATGCCGCAGCTTGTTAGCCGCGTTAGCATATTCATATTAACATCCATCCAAACATTGTAACAAAGGTCAGTGTACCTCTCAAAATCAATCTCTTAGCCTTAGCATCGATATGCAAGTATCTTGTTTTTGTTTTTAGCTAACACTACTATTTTTAATTCTCAATGTTTTGGTAACCAAAATGATCTAAATTATGTAAAGTGGAACATATTTACTCTTCTGTCAGAAGCAGTCTTGAAGTAAACAAAAAAAAAAATCGACATAGCTAGCTTACTGAACATACGCTAAACAAAGGATGGCCATTAGAAATAGGCTATGTCTGAATTCCTCCACTAAAATCTATGTCGTGAACTATATGGTGCATTCACTATTTTGTAAATCGAGTGAACTAGAAATTTCCCAGAATTCTCTGAGAAAAAATGGTGTTCATCAATTAACTAGATTGTAAGAAAATTTCGATTTAGTGAAATATCGCAATACTTGTATTGATTTAAAATGCTGTCAAGACAATATTTGAAATTATTCATAAGCAAACATGTAGTTCAGCGTCTTAGTTCTGTTTTCCAAGAAAACCCCCGACCACTAGTTGGCAGCACAGCACACAGAGTTTCTTTGACCAGCTATACACACAGCAAAACAAGAACAAGATCTCGCAAGAATACTTGTGTTGTGAACTCATGATAGCGAAATGAGACTTATAAAACTTGGTTTTAACAAAGGATGAGTAATGAACCAAAAATCTGTGCAAAGTTGGAACCGGTGCCATATAAAAACATAACTGAAGATTACGGGGGCCAAAGTTCAGCAGAACTTCAAGGCAAAGAATTCTAATACATTAACCTGATGAATCAGAGTGACGTGTACAATGCTTGATGAGCGGCCAAATACGCGAGTGTGAGAAAACCGACATGTAGTACTGCAGTGCAGACTGTCTGGAAGATCCAAATAAAGCATCTTATCCGCATTGAAGCGCTGTCCTTCACCCATCATGCTGCATCCTCACACTAAAATGTTTCTGGAATGCACCTGTTCAAGGTCCCTGAACAGTTTTAAAACTACAGGTCCACCTATATTTAGGAGTGTTAGAAATAAACAGCTATTATTTTCTCAAATATACATATATAGAGAGCATTACTGGTTAAAGCACGGTTAATCTTTGTGGGTTTTATTCCTATTCTGCAAAATATTTTGTTGTGAAAACTAGATGTTAAATGTTTAAAAATAAGTCTTAAATTACAAAAAAAAGGACCATGAATTTTTTTTTGTGGAAAACAACTTTTATAGGAGATTCAGTTGCAGTGCCTAATGTTCTGATCATGAAATAAAATGTGTTTTATTCATGTGAAAGGTGTATTAATATTTGGATTAAAAAAAAAAATTCTGAGTCACAATATTTAAAGAAAAAAAATGAAATATTGATTGGTACGGTCTTGGAAAATATCATGATTATGTATTGTATCGTGACCCATGTATCGTGATATGTATCCTGTTGCAGCACATGTATCAGAATATGTGTCGTGAAACATGTATTGGGATGCATACCTTATTGCGACACACGTATCGGGATGTATATCATATTTTGACACATGTATCGCGATACACATTGAATCGCAACAGATGTATCGGGGTATGTGTCGTTTTGCAACACACATATCGGGATATGTACCGTATCATGACTCATGTATGAGGATATGCATCGTATCGGGACACACGTCTCGGGATACGTATTGAATCACAACACATTTATCGGAATACAAATATTGTGACACTCGTATTGGGATACACACTGAAATGCAACACACGAATAAGAATACGGATCGTATTGTAACACATGTATCGAGAGTCGTATCACAACACATGTATGAGGATATGTATTGTATTGTGACACATGTATCGGGATAGATGTTATATAGAGACAAATGTGTTGGGATATGTGTTGTGACACAAGTATCGGGATATGTATCATATCTATATTGGGATACATACTGGATCACAACTTCATATGTATGAAGATACGGATTGTATTTGACACATGCATGAGGATACGGATCATATTGTGGCACGTGTCGAGATACGTATCAGATCACAACACATGTATCCCGACACATATCATATCTACACAGATTTATTGTAAAACATGTATTTAGATATGTATCGTATCGCAACACATGTATCGGGATACGCATTGTATCGTGACACATGCAAGGGGACAAAGATCATATTGTGACACACGCATCGAGATACGTATCGTATCACAACCAATGTATCGAGATACGTATCATATCACAACGCATGTATCGAGATACGTATCGTATCACAACGCATGTATCGAGATACGTATCGTATCACAACGCATGTATCGAGATACGTATCGTATCACAACGCATGTATTGGGATACGTATCACATCTACACACATGTATCGGGATACATACTGTATTGCGACACACGAATGAAGATATGGATCTTATTGTAACACATGTATTTAGATACGTATTGTATCACGACGCATGTATCTGGATATGTATCATATCTGCACACATGTATCGGGATACGTACTGTATCCCGATACATGTGTGAGGATACGGATTGAATCGTAAAACATGTACCAGGACACATACAGTATCGCCAGACTCTTGCCAATATACACCTCTACTAGACTGGGGAAAATAGACCATAATGCATTGCGTTTGAACAATTTTTGCAAAAAAATTATTTCAATGTATTGTTTTAATAAACCTAAGTAGTGAGCATGGTGTCTGAATTGCTTTTTAAATCCAAGGCACTAGATAGTCCTCCAATAAACAGTTTTTTAGTAGTTAGGGGTTGGGAGGGAATTCAGACATAGCCTTAAACTGACTACATTTCAGATTTACATGGTTCCATAAACTGATTAAATTCAAAACTGTTATCTATCTTCAAGCCAAAGTTTACTGGAAAACTGCAACCAACTTAAATATTTTCATTTTTATTCTTTAGAGGCTAAGCAACAATTCCTTTGTATAAAAGATCACAGGAGACAGTGTTGAACTTTTCTGCAGGGTCAGTAACAGACCAGAGAATTAAAAAGTTATTTAGAGAAGAGGAGGCTTTTTTTTTTTTTTTTTTTGGTGGCAGATCTTTTTGTTGTTTTCTTTCAACAGCAAAGTTGAAAGAGCAAACACTGCAGCTGCTTTAATGAGGTGTTTATGCAGTGCAATTTGCATTAATTAAAATGTCATATCACACAAAAAAAATAATATTTAATATCGCAGATGATTTCAGTCGAGACAACATTACACACTTGTCCAAACTGACTTATGCTTGGAGTGACTTTATTATGTTACTCAAAATAAAACCGGTAACAAGTTTCTCTTCTAAAACTGTCATATATTTCCTAACGGCTACCAATTATGAAGATGGCAACAAACCATTCTGAAAATCTTTTAAAATGAGTTTCAAAAACTGTTCAAGAACCCAAATTAGCTGGTAACACCAAAGCACCCCGTAGGATTATCCCCGGCTTACCATCAGGTTTGACCAACACCTCCTTCTGACACGTGTCCTGCACGTTGACCGTACAGTTGACGATATATTCGGGCGTGGAGCAGTCATTTTGATTTATCTCCTCACACTGGTAGCACTGGATCTGAAGGGCGATTCCTATCCCGAAAACAAGAAAAAAAAAAGTCAACCAGTTGCCATGGAAATGCTTCAACTCAAAAGTAGTGGAAGAGACACCATAATCGCTAAGCTGTTGATATCTGCTGATATTCAAGATACAAAAAGTATTGTTTTTTTTAAACGTATTGGACATTCTTTCGACTACCATAGCTCTCTAACTGTTTATGTAGTTAGTGTAACTCCAGTGGATTCTGAAGTGAAGATAAGTAGCCTTTTATTTATATGCAACACTGCCCAGTAGTGAAGTGCTAACCCCATTAATGTCAATCGGGTGATTCTAGTGAAAAGCGGCTTTGCGTCGTTAGAAACCCCTTAAGTTCAGTGCCAATACGAAAAGCCCATTTTGTGTGTCAGAATCGGCTGATTCACGATGATCACGTAAAACATGAACACAGACACAAACCTGTTTCGGCTAATTTAGGCTTTTTTTGTTTTTTTTAGGCTGTATTGGACTTAGAATACAATTTACATGGTAGCTGCTTTGGCTAATTTAGGCTTTTTCCAGTTTTTTTAGGCTATTTTGTAGTTTAGCTAACACATGATAGCTGTTTTGGGGAATTTTGGCTTTTTTCTATTTTTTTTTTTAGTCCATTTTGGAGTTCAGCTAATATTTCAGCTAGATGCTAGCTGCTTTAGCTAGTTTAGGCTTTTAAAAAGTTTTGTAGGCTGTTTTGGCATTGGGCTAATATTTACAGGCTAGATGTTTTGGCTAATTTAGGTTTTTTCGTTTTTTTTAGGGTGTTTTGAAGTTTAGCTAATTTTTCAGCTACAGGCTAGATGTTTTCGCTAACCTAAGTTTTTTTTATTTTATTTGGCATTTAGCTAATATTTTTTTGCTGACTATCAACTTCAGTATTTTTAGCTATTAGCGTTTGCGTTTTTAGCCATCAGCTTCAGCATTTTCAGCTATTACGTTCAGTGTTTTTAGTTATCAGCTTCAGCATTTTCAGCTACCGGCTTCAGCATGTTTAGCTGTCAACCTCAGAATTTTCAGCTGTCAGATTCAGCATTTTTAGCTCTTAACTTTAGCATTTTTAGCTACCAGCTTCAACGTTTTTAGCTATATCAGATTCAGCATTTTCAACTATCACCTTCAGCATTTTTATCTATCAACTTCAGCATTTTCAACTATCACCTTCAGCATTTTTATCTATCAACTTCAGCATTTTCAGCTATCAGATTCAGCGTTTTTAGCTCTCAACTTTAGAATTTTCAGCTACCAGCTTCAACTAATTTCGCTATATCAGCTTCAGCATTTTCAGCTATCAGCTTCAGCGTTTTTAGCTATGAGCTTCAGCGTATTTAACTATCAACTTTAGCCTTTTCAGCTATCAGCTTGAGCAGTTTTTGCTACGAGCTTCAGCATTTTCAGCTTCACTGATTTTAGCTATCAGCTTCAAAAGGGACAGTCGGTGACCATCTTAAGATCCTAATATTCTTAAATGTTTGTTCAATTTCACTGAAGTCACCCATTTATTTTTCGTTTCTGTCCAAAAATAGTCACAAAGCTATTGTAAATTATTCCGAATTTTAGCCTTTCTTAAGTTTGCAGTCTATGAAGCTAAATCTGAACAAGCAAATAATTAAAGAATAAATAAATAAAATAATAAAAAATGTACACACTGTAAAAAATGAATTATTGCATCAATTAACAACATTTGTGTAATTTGTTAGATTTAAATATCTGTTTTTATCAAATTAAAATTTTAAATTGATGAAAACGAATCATTTTTATGGTAACAAATGACAGAAATGTTAATCGATCCAACATTCCACTTTTTACAGCGCGCTAAATTGAATCATTCATCTAAGCTGCGTGGCTCCAGAAAGCTTTATATAATAAAACGTTGGCGAAGTTTCACAATAGCAGAAAGTAAAAGGGCAAAGTTCACAAATCCTTTTCTATATATAAAAGAAAATCCTTGATTGTCAGTACGGGTTGAGTTTGTTTACTTCATCACATCCTTGACTAATCTTTTTAATTCTTTCTTGAGTGTATGAAAAGCAAAAAAAAAATGTTTTGTAAACTCCAGCTTTTTGTTACTTTTTTTTGTTAAAAGTACTGCAGGGTTCTCATGTTTTATTTTATTTCATTTTTTTTCCTATGTCTGAGTGGACAAAAGCTGTTCAAACGGCTTTGTTGTTTACTGTAGAATCCACCTCAACAGTGGGACGGAGCCAAGGTTCTCCTGACTTTGTATGGCAAGCTTCTCTCAATTATCTTTTTTTCTTAAATAAATAACCAAGTTTTAACGGAGTTTTTTTTAAGCCAACAAACTGAGTTGAGACGAACCAATTAAAAAAAAAAAAAGAAGAAGCACAGCAGTTTTTTTTGGTTAAATTCTTGCCTAGAAAGCTCAGTGTGGTTCCAGAGGACAACTTAGAAACAAAAGAACCTCATATTGCCCTAAATATTTGAAAAAAATAACGAAAAAATGATTAAAATCACCTTTAAATACATCGGCATCAAAAAATATGAAACAAAATATAATCAAATATGTCAAACAAACATCTATAAAACTGTAATATCTTAAAAAAATGCTTAAAAGTCAATAGAAACACAATTATGAAGAGTTCCAGGAAACTGGATGTAGAAAAATTCAACATTTTCTGGGAATTAGTCAAACAAACTCTCCAAAAAAGCTTATATAATTTGCTTTTATATCAGGTTTGCCAACTTTTTTAAATAAAATGCATCTTCATTGGGTAATTATATCAGAAAAATAGCAACTATGAATCTGAAAATTATGAATTTTACGCACGAATTGCGTTTTTTCCATGCGCAATACGGGTAAAATGAGCTCTGTGCGTAAAAACGGATTTGAAAAGACATGTAAATATTTTTAATTTGAAAAAAAGTGTTTAAAAATAAAACATAATTTCCCAAATATCTCCTACTTTCATCCCCAAATTGCACCTACCTGCGTCCAGAAAGACTCCGAGTAAAGTCGCACAAACGAGCAGACGCATCCTCTCCTCAATGACACTCGTAGGACAAACATCAGACCCCCCCGCGCCCTCCCCAGCAGAAAAAAACCTCACTGGTTTATAAGAGGGATCCTCGGAAAAGTGCCACCCGCCTCAGAGAACGCCTGCTGCCGCTCATCTTCCCGGGCCGGTCGAAGTGCGCGTCTGCGCTCCGACTCAACTGGAAGCGAGTGGAGCCAGAGCGCGGGACTCTGGGAGCGCGACCACGTGACGCGCAGCTGTGATTAACCAGTGCGCCCCCCCCCCAATTTCCAGAATAATGAGGATTTTTATTCATTATTGATTTTTTAAGTTCCACATTTCACGTGAGTTTATAGTTTAGCACGTATAACATGGAAAAAAAATATTTAATGTGTAATGTTTATTCAGAAATATTGCAACTATGGGAACATGGAAGGGGTGGAAAAGCACGAAAAAGTAACAACACAACACAGAAACTAAAATTTTCCTTTATTTTAAAAGTTTTTAAAGTTAAAGTACAGATTTGTACGGTAAGCCAACACGGTCAAAATTAGACCAAAGTTACGCTGAAGACTGGCGTGTACAGCAGCTTCTACTCACTTCAGATTGGAAGTCTGGGACTGAGGCAGCTTTGATTAAGATCAACCCATGCTCACTCCGATAATGCGGCCTTCTAAATTTTCAACCACAAACTTTAAAGTTTTATACGTCAGAAATAGAGAAAAACTCCTAATTTTATGCATAAAATTCCTGACTCCACTGTTAATAAATCTACTCTTTAATAAATGTTTTAAAAACACTGACATTATTGTAACATTTAAGGGGGAAAAAATCAGAAAGAGTAAGAGAAATAAAATAATTTTTAGGAGTTTTTTTTTTTTTTTTTTTAAATGGAAGAGTCAATCAGTATGGCAAGCAAATACAGTCAAAATTATTTCCAGAAGAAATAGGTTTCTATAGTAGTCTCCACTCGCTTCAAGATGAAAGTAAGTCCAGAATGCGGGACTAGGTCAGCATTGATTAAGATTAATTAGAAATCCCCCCAATAATGAGCTCTTCTAGATTTTTTCCTACAAACTGTGATGTTTTACATGTCTAAAATTTAGAAAAACTCCTATTTTTTGTATAAAATTCCTAACTCCCCTCTTAATAAATATATTCTTTAATACATGTTTTAAAAACACTAACATTATTGTAACATTTAAGAGGAAAAAATCAGAAAGAGTCACAGAAACTAACATGGAAGAATTGATCTGTATGGCAAGCAAACGTGCTCAAAAATAGACCTAATTTTCCACAGATAAAAAGGTGTGTAAAGCAGCTTCTACTCACTTCAGACTGGAAGTGAGTTTAACTAGAAAGTGAAATTCATGGAGAGCACCTGAAATGAATCTAATTAATCATTTATTAACCTACCCACCCTCAATAATGAGCATTCTTATCCCGTGTTGACTTTCAATATTAAATTACCTGTGAGTTCAAAATTTAACACGTCTGAAGTAAAATGGAGGAAAACTCTTAATCTGATTTTTCTTCATTTTTTTTTCTTTTTTGCTTTTTTTCCCCATCTTCTTTTCTTTTTTTCTTGTCTTTTTCCTTTAAAAAAGTGCAAATAAACCTCTTAATTTTCATTGAAAATTTTCATTTTTAGTGTATATATAAGAACAATAACATGGTAATTCTGAATGGAAAAAATACAAATAAAGTAAAAGCATAAAACAGAAATTAACCTTTTTAGCAAGTTTTTAAAGTTACAGTATTGACCTGTATGACAAGCCAACATGTTCATCCATCCATCCATTTTCTTGACCGCTTCTTCCCTTTCGGGGTTGCGGGGGTGCCGGAGCCTATCCCGGCCACTGATGGGCGAAGGCGGGGTTCACCCTGGACAGGTCGCCAGTCTGTCGCAGGGCCTCAATCATACACATCCACTCTCACATTCACACCTAGGGACAATTTAGAGTCACCAATTAACCTACGAAGCATGTTTTTGGACGGTGGGAGGAAGCCGGAGTCCCCGGTGAAAACCCACGCATGCACGGGGAGAACATGCAAACTCCACACAGAAAGGTCCCAGCCGGGATTCGAACCAGGGCCTTCTCGCTGTGAGGCGAGAGCGCTAACCACTGCACCACCGTGCAGCCCCATCCAACATGTTCAAAAAAACAAAACAAAAAAACCCCCAAAAAAACAGATGTATGAAACAGCTGCAGACTGAAAGGAAGTGAAGCCAGAGCGTGAGATTCAATCACATGATGGCAACTATGATTATTATAGTTGCCAACTAAAATAATCACAGGGATTATTATCCCTGTTTTTGTATAACTACATATTCGCGCCAAAAATGGAAAAAAAACTGAATTTTATGCGTGAAATTCATGAATCCACTCTTAGTAAATATTTAAATACCATTATAGTAACATTGAAGAGTAAGTATGAAAGAGTAACAGCATAAATCAGAAACTTAAACATCTTTTTAGCCATGTTTTTAAAGTTGAAGTTGTGCGCTGTACGGCAAGCCAACATGGTCAAAAATCAACCAATTTTTTAAATTAAAAATAAGTCTGTAAAGCAGCTTTAGATCAAGAATTTAACTTATATAACTTATTTTAATCCAACAGAACTGCAGTAAAGGAACTTTGTTTAAACTCCAAGGTAAGCTAATGTTTGTTTTTCACCAGATTTCTTTTTTTTTTTTGCATTTCAAATGCTGTCTTCCATGACTACGAATGCCGCACATAAATAAAGAAATAAAAGCAAGCACACCTCTGGAGCTTATCTTGAAATAGGACATAATTTCTCATTTTTATTAAGGAAATAGTTACACAAAATATAGCAATGAAGTAGTGTAACAGACAAAATTGCACACAGCAATAATAATAATAATAATAATATTAATAATAATTACCAAACATAACACTGCTGGTAACCATTTTTCTCTTTACAAAGGAAGTTGGTACAGTTAAGGAAAAAAAAGGTGAAGTATGAAAAATCACCCCAAGGTCTGACAGTACAAAAATGTGGGTATAAATACTGGACACCTAGAAAAATACACAAGTCCTCTTTTCATACAATATGAACAGTTTTATAGAAAAAGAAACAAAAAAACAAGCAGTTGGCTCCGTCGATTAGCACCAGCTGGTCAAATTCCAGGTAGAAATTTGGCATAATTCCAAGTTCAAATACAAAATAAAAAAAAAAGAAAATATTTGAGCTGTCTCTGATCAAAATAACATTTTCTTTAAACAAAAAGTTTTTAACAGATACACAATGACACAGTAGACTTAAAATCTTAGTTGAATGGTTTGCATTATTATTCTTTTTTTTTCTTATTTGCATACATAAATCAACAATGCCCATTCTGATATTAACTTATAGTGATCTTTATGTACAACATAATTTACAGCTATGAGAGGAACAGGAAGAGGTCAGAGTTGCTGCGATGCTACACGAGACTTTAGTATAAACTGTTGACAGGAAATCAAAAAAACAAACAAAAAAAAGCTGTATTATTGAGAGTAATTTGGCCAGCGTTTGTGGCTTTCATACGTACAATCGAGTCCGGTATGTTCCCTGAGCTATTAGTGTTGTACCTATAAGTCAGATCGCAAAGGAAGACTTTTCCAGAAACAGAAAAACAAACAAAAATTATGTTTTTTTTTTCTGTGATAAAACATGCTAACAAAAGATTTTTTCATAGATACATACCAACAGTTATTGTGTAGTAGCATTTTAAGCTAACGCTACTTTCACAGAAAAGGGAAAATAAAGCCAAGTCATCCAAATCAACAATACCTAACAAGAACCATTTCATTTAAAGACCCACTCCATGTCTACTGAATAAGTTTATTGAACATTTGTTCATGTCTAAGTAATATGTTCTCCGTGTCCTGTAAAACAACAGGAGCTAACGACGCTAGCAACTGTTGCTAGGGACTTTTCTGACGACCAGATGCAACGACAACAGCAAATGCAAAGCTATCATCAAAGAAGCGTGGACATGCAGAAGATATTGCTTAGTAGCCGCAAAATATCGACTTGGGGGCCGAAAATGGCCCGCGGGCCGCCAGTTTGAGAACACTGCTTTAACACGCTCTTGTGAGAGTGTGTAAACAGAGATCTCTCACTTACAGGTGACAGGAAGTGGGGGCGGGGTTGCTCGTCACCTCAACTCGGAGGCGAAGAAAATGTCCTAGAAAATGTCACAAAACTAAATCACTGGGAACGCTTTGAAAAATAGATAAAAATATAATGGGAGTGGGTCTTTAAAGGGCGATTCCTTAAGGAAGCAAATGCAAATCTAAATTTTTGGCAGTTTTACGACCCCTCAACTGGTTTTTAATTGCAAACATTTTGTATGCACGTAAAATTAAAAAAAAAAAATAAAATTTTACTAAAAAGTGTCATATGTCAGAATTCCCTCCCAAACCTTTAACAAATAAAAAACTATATAGTGCAGGATTATTTATTGCCCTGGATTTTAAAAGTAATTCGGACTCCACACTGTAAAAATTGAAACGTTGAATCAATTAACAAAAGCTCTATAATTTGCTATATTTATTAATTATTAGGCTTCATCAAATTAAAAATTTGTGTTGATGGTTTACCCAACTCAAAAAGTGTAATTTAATAGAAACAAATTGATCTAATGTTTCAATTTTTACAGTGCATGCTCACTACTTTATTTTATTTTTTGTTTTTAAATGACAAGCCACCGATTTCACAAAGTGAAAATCTAATCAATATGAAAATCTTACGTCTATTTATGAATCCATTGTGTGCTGATGATGAAAACGTTAAAAAATTACATTTAAAATGTTTTTCTTTTGCAAAAAATTATCCAATGCAATGCATTGTGGTCTATATTCGCTAATGTAGTGAGCATTGATGCATACTAGTTTTTTGCAAAGACTTCTGGGAAATTTCTACAACTTTGGAATTGTAGATTTGGAAAGCACTACAAAGTGGCGAGCGCACTATAAGGTGACTGCACTGCAAACAATTAAAATGTTGGATCAATTTAAAAAAAAATGACCTTTTATGATTTTAATTGAGTTGAGTAAAGCTTTAATTTGATGAAAATTAATAATTTAAAATGTAACAAATGACAGAATCTTTATGATTTGATCCAACATTTCAATTTTTTACAGCGTAGTGAGGGAATTCGGACATAGCCTTAGTCGGTATATGTTGTTTTAGGTATTTATTTATCAAAAAACAAATTTACGGACTTTCTGAATTTTGCATTTACGTTTTTCTTGTATGTAAAAGAACCAGAAAAGCTGCAATCTGACATTATTGCTGCATTTTTATTTGGCGGGAAAGTACTGTAGCAACACTTCCAAAACTTTTTATGTCTATGGAGAGTTTTCAAGCAGCAACTTTGCTGCCTCTGCTGATCAGTTTGAATAATATTATTATTTTTTTATTATTATTTACAGTCCTGTACAGTATTTATTAGAGTGCAATCATAGGAAGCATTTTTGACCCAAAATGTCAAGGAAACAAAGTGTGTGTGTATTGCTTTCCAGTCCCGCCACGCCCCCATTTCCGACTTTTGGTTGCGCCTTCGGCTCCGATAAGTGCTTTTTGCGAAAACCATAAATCCGTGCTGACCCGGCGTGTTATTTACATTTCTACAAACCAAGGATACCTGCATAATATTTGAATATTTCTCAGTACATGAACGACGAGGTAGGAGGGGGGGTGGAGGAAGCTCCAGAATTGTTTTTTAATTGGTTTTAACAGTTTGAAAAAATGTTTTATTCCCAAATAGTTAAATGTTAAAGGCGTCTTCTGTGTTCGTTTTTAGATACACTGTAAAAGGAGAAATGTTGGATCAACTGACAAAATTTCTATAAGTTGTTACATTTAAAAACTGTTTTTATCAAGTTACATTTTTGAGTTTAGTAAACCATAGACCAAATAATTTTAAATGCAACATATTGCAGAGCTTTTTTTTAATTGATCCAACGTTTCAATTTTTACAGTGTAGAAAGTAGCTAATTTTGTCCACATAATTAATGGTATAAATAGAAGTTTTTGAACCCAAAATATATAACATATTTCATCCAAGATGCAACAAGGAGGGATAAAACTGTTAGTTTTGGCTTTGAAACCCCCTTTTTTTGTAATTGTTCCAAAAATATAGACTTTTCCAGCATAGAACAATTTTCCAAAGTGGGCATTGTGGGTAAGTAACCTTGTACGGTCTGGGTGGCCTCTGCGGACCACCTTGGTTACTGGTTTTCCAAACGCGTGTTGGCATCCTCACACGTCGTTGGAGCCCTGACTGGTGCAGGAGGAGAAGCTGTCGTAGAGCGAGTCGCTGAGGGAGCCGGCGGGGTCCGCCCCGGGCCTGCCCATGAAGCTGGAGGCGCAGGAGGAGCGGCTGACCTTGCAGCAGCTCTCTGCGGTCTTCCCCGTCTCGGCGGGGTGAGTCATTTTGCTCAAGGATTCCAGGGAGACGTCCAGGGAGGCCGGCTGGTTCGGACTGACGGGAATCTCTTTCTGTTTGGGAGAAAAAAAAAAAAAAAAAAAGTCAGACAGTGAGACAAATAGAAGTTTATTTGATCTGCAAAGCAATAAGGCCGACAGCTCTTGAGAGTATGTGTAGTGTATGTCTTGTGTGTTTGCGTCTCTCTTTCATAATAACCACTGAGTAATGTATTGTTTCAGTTGCTGAATAGATTGCATATTAAAATTAGAAGCTCTGGGGAATGTCACGCCGCCTCAATTAGCGGGAGTAGTTTCATCTCGGTATTGATTAGTGGGAAGACGTGGTCCGCCAAGTGTTATTGCGGGTCTCAAATTGTGTCATCAAAACTGAGCCTGTTAGCATCTCCGGGGCGCTCTCCTTCAGGCAACTGAGTGGTGATTAGAGGCGGCAACGGTGGCGCTAAAGCCCATATTAAGCAGCTGCTGCTGCTACGACATGCCACCCACCGCTATGTCCAACGTGTCCTCGGAGGGATCTGGAACATAAACCTAAATATAGAGTCTTTTTCTTTATTAGTGTCCTAATGTACATCTCAAGCAGCACTTTAACAAGCTGTGGTTTCAGCATTACCTCTCCTGAGAGGCCATCAACCGCGGTTTCTGCAGTTCCAGCCTGAAGAGATATCAGGTATTTTTTTTGCAGAGGTAAGTATGCGGAGCTGCAGGCCGCCGGGGGGATTGTGCAAGTCTCTGCAATTTAGTAGGGACCTGCGCGGTGCGTCGCATCAACAAAACCCGTAAAGGGGATTCAACTTTTCTTTGGTGCAGCTGAGGAACCAAACTTCTGGCGATGAATTGCAGGTACATACAAAAAAGTAACCATAGAACATGCGTTGAAAGACTAAATTTTGCTAATCAGTTACTCGGATTTGATAGTGACCGATAGGGATAGACTAAGCACATGTAAAAGTCCACAAAGCTAAATCAGGGTCAGACAGGCACGGGTCAATCACAATCATGGGAGCATCCAAGACGAGAGTAGAGTAGTCAGGGTCACTGCAGGTGGCAAGCAAATAGAGGTAAAGCAGGTCCAGATAGAAACGCTCAGTAATGCAGCCAGGGTGGCACAAAACAATACTTCGCACAAAGCAAGGTTCTGTGTGCTGGTGAAGTAGAAGCAGGTTTATATTTGATTCCTATCTGGCAAACCATTGATAGGAATCAAGTGAGTTAGAACTTTGGAGACTGCTCCTGCCAATGACCAGAAGGAAGTCAGAGCTCTAACTCCTGACAGACATATGGATGGTGTTCCTTTTAATTCAGTGCCAACCACTTTTTTCCCCCCAGATGGAATTCTATGACACCAAGGCAGAATCCTAATTATTTTCCTACCCTTCCAGTTCAGTTTGTTTCAATTGTATTTATATAGCCCGATATCACAAAGAAAATCTGCCTCATTGGGCCAGTTGTAGGGGTATTTAAACGGGTAGGGTTGTCCAAAGTCGTTTTTAAGGGATAACCCTTGCTGCTAAGGATGCAGAACTCTCCTGAAGTAATGACTTTTAGTTTTAGCACAACCTTTTTAAAGTTATAAAATCAATGTTGTAATGTATTTACAAGCGCTAGCAGCTCCATGCTAGCATAGCTAATTGGCAACTGTTGATAACGTCTTTAAGCAGGAGTGACGTCCGACTTTAAAGACACTGTTATCCCATAACTCTCCGATTGCAGTAGGGGGATCTGGTGGCAGAAAAGATGGTGGCTGAAAGTCCTTAGCCGGAAGGAAGTCCAAGACACATTTTGGTCAAAAAATACTCTTGTTTATGGTCGAAAAAGGCTAATATAGCCGACAACCCTAAAAGATATGTTTTTTTTTGTTTTGACAGGTGTTTCTGTCAGGGTAATATAAAGTAATTATATTTCGGTGCAAAGCCGCTTTTCTACGTGACAGAGCTAATTTACGTTGATCGCATAAAGGGGTTAGCGCAAGCTAACTGCGGTCAAACGTACACATTTTTCTGGAGCTAAAGCTCTAATGTAAAAGTCTTAACAGTTTTTAAAATCTGAATGCTTTCCTTTAACAAAGCATTTACCCTCTTTTGTCACATTTTAAGCTAACCCTGAACACACAAAAAATATGTTATTAATAAAAGTGGCTACAACTCTGAAATCTTGTGGAATTTCCGCTTCTGGCAAATGATTTTCAGGCACCATCCAGTCTTCTACTAGATCCTCTCGGTTTGAAGGGCTAAATGTAGGGGTAGAGAGAAGCCATAAGAATTCAGTTTCCGCCCCAAGTCTTTCATATATTGGAACAGAGCTATGAATTACAACGCCTGGAGAAAAATTTGTGTGCTTTACATCGCTTCGACATTTCGCACCAAACCTCTACAGTAGACAACGGATATCCGCTAGTAAATGGTAGCAAAAGAAGAAGAAGAAGCCCTTCCCTGCTTGTTTAGTGTGAACATTGTAGGCTTAATAGACTTCACACTGCTCTACTTCAAAATTTACCAGAAGTACATTGATTGCTTAAACTTAATTAAAACATTTAAATTGCTTTTATATCAGTGTTTGGCCCAAATGAACTACAGCATTTGTTCAACGTTTTTATTTTGGGAGTGGGGTAGGGGGCACTGTCACGGCCTATGGTTCAGTTTTTGGCTAGTTTTATAGTCCCTTTTGCTTTTATATTTTTTGCCTAATTCTATGTATTTTTTCTTGCTCAGAGTTTATTTTTTCTGCCTTTTTGCTTTTCTGTTTAAATATCACTTAAGTAATTAAATCAATAGTTGTGCTGTAATGCTGACATACTGATTTTTTAAAGCTTTTGGGGAGATAACTATATCAGCCAACAATCAATCATGTACAGTTACAACAACTGGAAATGTAAAAAAAATATAGGTTGCTAAATATCTATCTATCTATCTATATATATATATATATATATACATATATATACATACATAGCAACTCATATTTTTTTAAGTTTCCAGTTGTGCATATATTTACACATAAATACACACATATATATATATAGATATATCAATAGATATAGCGACCACAAAGATATAGTTTGTAGTAGTTTTATTTATTAAAGTGTGTTCATAGAAAAAAGATAAACATAGTTTGCAACATAATCTCAAAATTAACCCTTTAAAGACCCACTCTGATTAAAATGCTTTTATTTTTTGAGGATTTTAGCATGTTTTTGTGGCATTTCTTTGAAGATGGAGGACACATATTAAGAACATTAAGCTTAATATTGCATTTGAATTGTTTTTTTTTTTTTAAATTGTTGGGAATCAGGAGAAAACAAAAAATACAGGTTGAAAAAGATTATATTTGTGATGTTAAAAAAAACTGTAATAACCTACAACTCATAGACGAATTTCTATTGAACTACTGACGCTCTGCAGAAACTATGTCCTAGAAAACAACACATTTTTTTTTTTTAATAATTTACTGGGAAAACTTTGAAAATAGATCAAAAGATGATCAAAGTTGTCTTCCTCACAACCGTATACAAACAGACTTTTTAGTTCAAAAGGTGTGAAAACTAAATATTTACTAAGCAAACAGAGTTGCAGTTGATTCTGAACAAAAGAAAAAACAGTAAACAAAGTTGAAAGTGCTAAAGAACAAGTTGTCCGCGTGGCGAAGTGTTGTTGGCTCTCTGCTCCCACGGCCTTTCAAATGCATTCACCTGCCAACCCAGGTGCAAACGATTCTGTTATTACGAGCCTGGAATGAAAGCTCCTCTGAACCCAGAGGGTTTAAACCTATTGTTATTGCACAATAAGAGCCAGGCAGCTGCTTCCAGGGGATAGATTTGATTTGTTGAGCCTCTATTTGCATCAGGAAAAAGACGATAAATTCATGTTCCGTTTTGATGTAGTTCTTTTTTGAATATTTATTTTATTTTTGATTCGACAATGAAGGAATTAATTTTGGCCACATTCAAAGACGTGCAGACGCTCAGAGTTGACGTGTGACTCACGCCACCGGTCGGTACAGCCCAAACTGAACACAGGTGTTGAATGCAGATTGCCGGCTTTTTATTCGACGCCTACGCGTCGCTGTTTGCAGCCACTTTTATGCCACATCAGTGCTGCTATAAACATTTTATGGCTCCACGGTTTTAAGGGGACAAAAAAAAAGTCCCTGTGCTTGTACGAATTTGTTTGGGAGTTTGAAATGACATTTTAAAACATAAAATAGCCTTGTTAATTTTTTAGGTCCTTATAGAGACCGGTAATGTGAGTGGTTTAGGGTTGTAGGAAGCTGTGACCCTTTTCCACCAGAGCTGTAGCTTCATTGTTTGCAGTCTTTCGACTTCGGTAACTCTTCAACCGTTGATGGAATTGATGCAATTGTAGAAGATTCTGTCAAAGCGACATTGTGCTGGTATGCAATACTTTAGCTTAATAATCTGTTGCATACCAGTGATATGATATGTGTTAATTTTCTCAGGTGATTGACGCTGATTATGTAAATAACTTATGCCGCATCCGGCCCTCCGGGTAATTATATCCGGCCCTCCAGATCATTTTATTTTATTGTTATTAATGGGCCGATGTTATCTTGCGTTTTTTTTTAAACATAATTGTTTGAAAAAGTATATTTTTATGGAGAGTAAAATGTTAAAAGTCATTTAAGGTTTCAGTAAATTTATTTTGGAATAAAATTCCTGCCTTTTTTATTATTCATAATTATGTTTAAAAAATTGCGTTTTTTAATTTTTTTAAAATTGGCATTCTAACTTTTTGGACTATTTCGGCATTTACTACGATTTTGTTTTTTTGGGCCATTTTGGAGTTTAGCTAATATTTAAATGCTAGCGGTTTTGGCTAATTTAGGCTTTTTTCTAAAACCATATTTTAGGGTGTTTTGGAGTTTAGCTAAAAATTATAGTTAAATTTTGCCTGTTTTGGCTAATTTCGGCTTTTTTCACATTTTTAGGGTACACCTAAAATCGGTGTACAGTCATGTGACTATCTGGCTTCATATGATTGGTCACAAGGAGTCACATGACGGTATGAAGCCGGGGGAAGTTTCTCTGCCACAGGATTATTTTAGATTATTTTGATTTATTCCAGTCAAAAGGAACTCTAACTAGCAGCAAGAGGCCTAGTGTATTGAGTAAAAGTAAAAAGTAATCCGTATTTTGACAACTCTCACGAGTACAATTTACCCAAAAAGTTACTTAAGTAAATGTAACGGAGTAAATGTCACAAATTACTACCCACCTCTGCTAAGTTGTCACAAATTGGCGCATGACTAAGGTGACATGTTTTAAAATTTTATGGCTGTTCCTATTAAATCAGGGGTTCGATCGATTTGTTGAACATGATACCAGATGTGGACCAAACCTCAGGATGCAGCCAGTACCGGAGCCCTAAACTGGTACCTCGACCCTAGCCCATTCAATGTCTGGTACTGCATCCGGAACAGATACTGATGCCTGTCTGGTCCATGTCCCGATACCAGACTGGTACTGGTTCGAGGTTCAGAGTTTGGGGAGCCTTGATTAAAAAACAACAAGTTGGGGACACCCAGAATGTCCATTTCGGAGGGGTCCTTAACCATATGTCAATATGGGACGACTTGGGAATGAGAATGTGTCGTCCAATCACAGGTTGACCGCGGCCGCCCCCAAAATGGCAAAATATTTGGTACAAACAACCCTGACGGTTGTTGGATCAAGTTTAATTGGGCTGTTTCAGGATTGAACATTTACCAAACACTTAAGTTTACTTACTTTATACTGAAAGTATAGTTTTTAAGCCACGGGGATTTCTTGATGAACTGATCCGGTGGTTAGTTCTTTGGATTTTTAAATTACCCTCAACAGGACTTGGGTTAAACCTGAAACATTTCTGTTAGTAGCCATTAGTAACTGAACAAAAACACAACTTTCTTGTGCAAATTGTCTTTTCCGCCAATGATTAGGAAGTAAAACAGCTGCTCCTCTTTTGTTTATGGGGTATTAGTCAATGACAAAGCTGCAGAATAGTATTTTGAATTCTAAAGATGGTGTTTTCCCACTGGCACGTCCACCGAAATGTCGCCTTGTCATCATTTTGGAGTAAATATAGCCGAGGGAGTAATGACTGTTTGGAACAAGGCCACGGAAACTTTGGGAAAATTCTCCCGGCTCCAGCCCTCGAAGCCTTTTCCGATATGTGCCTCGGTCTCGCTCGCCAAGAACAGAAATAAAACAAAAGCCGGCGGCTAAGAAACAAGACATCCGGGAGGGAGCAAAAAGAGTCGTACCGAAATAGAAGGAGGCAAAACTGAAAGTAAGACGAGGAAAGACACACGGGAGAGCGAGAGGCCGGGAAGGGGAGGATAGGAGGGAAGAGGGCGGGGGCTGCCGTTAGCGAGGCTGTCAGGTGCTGTCAGGATGATGAATGGGAGGCCAGAGCCGGCTGTGAGGGCTCTGATGGGAGCCGGCGAGCTTTACATCACTCTCCTGAGTGTTTGTGAAAGGTTATTAAAGGCGCTCCAGTCACCGCGCGCTGACACGGGCCGCCGTCCAGCCACCAAACTTCACCGGAGCCGTAACAAAGGAGAGGCGGCGGCGGCGCAGGTACTGGAGTCCACGGCCAAGGGGTGAGGGAGGTGACGGCGCTCGGATAGATTGTCTTTTTTAGAAGAATAATGCGGGGTAAATGGGTTCAGCAGCATTCATCCATCATTACGGGCGGTTCACAGCTACGGAATGAGGTTATTGTCCAAATTAAACCACCTTTTGGCCCGTTTCAACTCGCATCACGACTCACTTTTGAAAAGTTTCACGGCAATCAGAAACTTGTTAAATCATTTGAACAGATTTTACTGAGAAACACTCTAAACAAAAACTCCTCAAACATACTCTAAAAGCGGCGGCGGGCATGCTGACTACCCGTCCACATCCAATTAAACGACAGGCAGCTTTGCCGGTCGTGGTTTTGTTTCTTGCATGGCAGCTAACGCCGCTCGCCGCTTTGCTGCATGACGACGTTCGATGTTCAACATCTCTGCTGGGATATCAATAAAAATAAACAAAAAGAGCGCCGAAGCTTCCACAGTTAAACTTTCATGAAACAAGTGTTTGCTGAAACTCAGTTTCTGCCTCAGCGGAGGCATCAAACCGACCTCGGAGCTTAGACAGATTTACACTCGACTATCGTTCACTGCAGCAATGCTACCAAACCCATGCAATGAATATGGAGAAAAAAGAGATGTAAATTTGTTGTAAATTTCAATGTACTAATTACAGATAAGATGAGGTGTCCACTATTCAAATTTATTGACACAGAGGTGTGAACTGTCCAATAGGTGCGCAATCAATTCAATCAATTATTGGGACTTTAAAGGGTAACCAAACAGAGAAGTTGGAGGTTGACTCCGCCCACACTGAAATTTGAAAATCCAATGAGAGGGGTGGGGCTTTTAGGAACAGGACTGTTATCATTACTGGAACTACAGACCTTTACGTAAGACTTAAATAGTTTGACCAATCACAAAATGCAACAGTAATACTTTGATTCAACCTGTAGGGAGCAGCACACAGTCGGTTTTTGACTATATCTTCAAGAATTAAACAAGTCTTATTATTTCGTCAAAGTTGATTTAGAGTTTGGTTAAGCTTTAATCTTGTTTTTTTTTTTTTCGATTAAACCTTTTTACACTGAAGCTTGTTCTCCAGTGTTGTCATACAAATACCGCAACTCTTCAACGGTTGATGCAATTAATGCAAATCTAGAAGATTTCAGTCTCACACTGATATGCAACACTTCACAGAATCAATTCATTTTCAAAACCCGTTTTGTCCCTTTTGGGGTACAAGGAACAAAGAACCAAGCCTGGCCACTTGTAGGGTTGGGTATACCCTGGACACCTCGCCAGTTTGTCACAGAGCCACAATCACACACCCATACAAACTCGCATTCACACCCAGGGACAATTAACTAATTAACTATAAAGCATGTTTTTGGATGGTGGGAGGAAGCCGGAGTCCCCGGCCCACATGATACCCTACCCCTAACCTCAACCTGGTACCAGACGTGGATCATTACTAGTGTCGGACGCGGATTAGTACCAGTTCCAGATGCAAACGCAGACCTGGATAGGGTGAGGGTACCGTGTTAGGGTACCGGTACCCTGGAAAAAACCACGGGGACAACATGCAAATTCCACACAGAAAGGTCCCCCATTGGTGGTTCTGTTGCAGGTCCCCCAACTGGGACTTGAACCAGGGGTCTTCCTGCTGTGAGGCAAGAGCATTAACCACTGCGCCACCAATACTCCCCATTAGTGAAGAGCCAAGGCAATCAAAAAGTATGCTAATTCAGTCGCAGAGGAAAGCCGTTTTTATCTTTGTCAGAATCGGTTGATTCCCTCCAATAATGTAATCGGTTGAAGATTTATGATATGTCAAAGAGTGTGTGCTATCTAGTTGTCACCAGCAACAGCTCCAGTGTTAAAGGCTAGAATATATATATATATATATTTTGCAAGAGTCAAACTACTTAATACACTGTTGTCATGGTAACGGCTGAAAGTATCTCTTATTACTTGTTTTTTGTCTAGATGACGTGAAGTATATTTCCAAGATTGCTTTTCTCGCAAGAAATATCTACCATCAATTTTGATTATTGAATGTGTAACAAAAAATGTATTGTAATAATTACGAATCTTTATAAAGAGGTATTTGTTCTATATCAAGCAATAAGGTAAGTGAGACAGAAAGACGGGCGACAAACTATCAAAGTAAAGGCAGCTTTGCAGTAGATTGTAATACTTGATAGAGATACTACTCAATTGGATTTTAGTCCTCAAACTTTTAAAGAGTACTCTAGACCAGGGGTCCCCAAACTGTGGCCCGTATAGACACAAGAAAGTTAAGTTTTATTAGAATAAAGTAAAAAAGGTCAAATATAGCATTTGAAACAAAATAATGATATTTAAATTTCTCAAATCTGTCTTTAATTATGAATGGCCTATCAAACACTTCTTTTAAAAAAAGTTTAAAGCAATCCCTGATTGTATTATGAAACTGAAATATTTTTGTTGTATTTTTTAAGATGTGTAAAGTATACAATAGTGAATGTATAAAATTGTGTAATTAATGTTAATTTAACGTTTTATAATGTAGAGGCTCTAATATAAGCCCACACGGGTCTTTTGCCTCTTAGTGGACCTACTTTTTTATGTATTATTTATCCTTCTTTTTCTGCAATATGTTGTATAAGTGTAAATAAATAAAATCTAATCTAAAAAATCTAAAATCTAATGACTATAGATTGTTTTTCTACAAACATAAATAAATAAAAACTACATTTGCTTACATCTTAAACACTAAAGTTAAAGCCAAAAAAAGAGTGGGTATACATTTGGTGAATATACATTATATAAATATATATTTATAGTAATTAGTTTGGAAATTTAAAAGAAATTTGGAGGTAAAAAAACCCATAAATTTAGATGTTCTCCCTGCTCCTCGTCCAAGATTGTTTTTTCAAACTTGTGTTGACTCAGTGCTTTTTCTTCCACGATATGGATTTTTGTGTCAGGACCGCCGCTGCATGGGGGGAGGGCGGGGGAGGTGCAGGTGCTGCGTAAGTGAGGAGAGCCTGGCGGTCCCGCGGAAAGCTGAAGGCCATTTCATGGTCTCTGATCCTCATTTGTCATTCAGCTGCGTTAAATACTTGTAGGCAAATACCCGCTGACACCAGAGGCCGGGGCGATCGAAAGCAATTAGGCAGCTTTTTCTATGAAAATCTGCAAACAATTCCGAGGGCGGAATGGAAAACCTTAGAGAGTAAAACATTGTCAGCCGCAGCAAAAGGAAACCTGAGTGAATTAGTTTACGCCTCAGGAACCGGCCGAGAGGGGAAGTTGACTTTGAAACTGGAATCTCTTTGCAGAGGTTTGTAAAATAAATCAGGTTGACTTTTTCAGACCTCTGCTAATAATTCAGTATTATTAGAATTAGAAAGCTCAGTTTCTAAAATGTCTTATTGGATATTTGGTCTAAACTTTATGTTTGTATTTTCATATTTTTTTCCCCAAAAGCTTCTTAAAAGTTAGTTAACATTTGACTATTATTGCACATAAAATCAGTTAGATTCATGCAAAACTTTCACATCTAAAACGGCAAATATCAAACAATAATGTTTTGTGGTTTTTATGACCAAAAAAAGACATTTTACGGAGCCCCAAAAGGGACAAAATAATTAGTACTGGTTTCTTATGCCCACCAGATAGTATCATGTAGGGAGCAGAAAATAACTGGTGTGCATCACAAACAAGATGGGAAAAAAATACTTCTTTCTTGTGCGCACCGGATACTATTTGACAGGCACTGGATACTATCTGGTGGGGAGCAGAAACTAACTGGTGTGCACCAGAAACTAAAAGACAAAAAAATAGAACTGGTTCTTGTGCGCACCAGATACTATCTGGTAGGGACTGGATACTGTGTGGTGGAAACCGGAAACTATCTGGTGAGCAAAGGATACCATTTCGTGGGTATCAAAAACTAACTGGTGTGCACCTGAAACTGGAGGTAAAATAACATAGTACTGGTTTCTTGTGCGCACCAGATACTAACTGGTGGGCACTGGACAATAACTGGTGGGCACTGAATACTATCCAGTGGGCACCTTATACAATAATTTGGGCACTGAGTACTATGTTGTGGGCCCCTTATACTATAATTTGGGTACCGGATACTGTCTTATGGGCACCGGATGCTACCGGGTTGGCACTGGATACTATCTGGTGGGCACCTTATACTATAATTTGGGAACTGAATACTATCTTGTTGGTACTTTATACTATAATTTGGGAACTGAATACTATCTTGTTGGCACTTTATACTATAATGTGGACACCGGATACTATCTTGTGGACACCGGATGCTACCTGGTGGGCACTGGATACTATCTGGTAGGCACCTTATACTATAATTTGGGAACTGAATGCTATCTTGTTGGCACTTTATACTATAATTTGGGCACCGGATACTATCTTGTGGACACCGGATGCTACCTGGTGGGCACTGGATAGTATCTGGTGGCAACCAGAAACTATCTAGTACGTCTAAAAGCAACTATAGGTAAAAAAAAAAAAAAAAAAAAA
>NC_050513.1:13146387-13170356 GCF_002922805.2 Oryzias melastigma | reverse complement strand
GACCCAATCTGGGTGGGGATCAGTGGACAACCCTGGGAATCGAACCCAGGGCTCCAGCCCGTCTCCTAGCCCACTGAGCCACCCAGCCGCTACTATAAACTATCTGGTGTGCACCAGAAACTAACTGGCATCAATAATTACACACCATTATTAGGAAGAATTATTAGGAAACTAAAAGTCTGCCCAAGCTGTTCTTTAATGGGAAATTTCAACAAAAGTCATTGAATACAGTCAAAAATGTTTAACCCTTTAATGTCAGAGATGTCGCCAGCAATGCGTAAATAACACGCTCTTTGACATACCATTAATAATTCACCGTTTAAGCGATCTCTGTGACTCAGACGATCCTGACATGGACAGCTTTTCACATCAACTTTGCACTGATATGCAATCACCTGATTTATGTTGCTAGCGTAATTACTTCAATACGATAAAGTATTTTAAGGCTACTTTTCTCCACTTTAGAGTTTGCTGAAATCACATACATGGTTGAAGAGTTAAAAAGAGTAAAAAAAATATCAACATTGGACTAAAGTGGTTAAATGAGTTTAAGAAAAATAAAGCAAATAGAACAAAATAATCCCAAGATCTTTGTTTTTTGTTTAGGTTTCAAGAAAATGTTAAGAAAAGCTATTTCATCCAGGAACTGCATTACCTTTTATTATTTTGGAATTCATGGAGGACACAAACTTATTTCAGATCAAACTATAGATGGATCTCTGGGGTTTTTTTTAATAAAAGAGTTGGAATTGTAAGTACAATGACTTTAAAAGAGAAGGTAACGGGCAAGAAAGTGGTTGATGAGTATCAAAACAAGCCTGTAAAGGAGCCTTTAATGAGAGAAAACCAATTAACCCTGAATAATGGGCTGTCCAAATACTCACACTGAGCCTGTCTCCTGCTTTTCCATCGAGGGACGACTCTTTGTGCAGCAAGCTGTACTGGGAAATCGTCCTGGCGTCTGTCTCCAGGTGCGAGAACACATCGTGCTGATAGTAGTCCATAATGGACAGGGATTTCTCTGCATTCCGTTTCTTCAAGGTCTCCTCACTCTGCTCGACTGCACATGGAGAGAGGAGTTTTAGCCCAAAAACAATGGGGAACACTGGAAGAAACTTTTAAAATAAGTTTGTGGAAAAGATTCTAAAGCACACCAGAGTCGCTCTTTTGAAGCTTGTTCATCGGGGTTCTTAGCGGCGACGCCAAAGTACTCGTAGTTCCCTCTGATTCAGTCTCGGTGTCGCTGTCGCTGACTGGATACACGCAAACTCGCAATGTTTTCTCCTGTAAGTAAGCAAAGAGGCACCAACATGAGCCCCATTGAACTTCACCAGTTTGAAGATCAATAGTCTTAAAACTGCCTGTATTTTGTTTTGGTACCAAATCCTTGTCTTACCTTGTCGATAAGTCATTTTTTAGTTTATTTCCTTAAATTGAACTAACTTGAATTGTTGTATTTCTCAAAGACAAATAAGGCATTTTCATCTAACCGCTAACACCTTTGGACAGGTGGAGTTTCCAATGTTTGACAGTTCTATCCTTAAAGCCGTAGTCACATATACTCAAACAGGTGGTCGCTGGAGGTTTTTGGGTCGTCCAAGTTCGTGGAGGGCCATAGACAGGACCACAAATGTGTATTATAGTTTCCTTGAGGCTCGCACTGCCACTGTAACCCTTGTGCTGTCCTAGGTTGTTGATGTGGGGAGTGAAGTCATCTGGACCCCACAAGACAGTTTACTGAACTTTTTTTTTCCAATGATTTTTGATTTTCACTAATAAAAATAAAAATCTTCCCCATTTTTCATGGAACGGATAACACGTCAGTGTAAGGCTGAGGTCATCTGGACCCCATAAGATAGCACAAGGGACATCACAAAAAGGGAACATACGATTGCCGTGCCTGGGGTAATTGATTGTACTGGGAAGTATTTGTGTATAATGTCAGTTACACACACATATGACGTACAGGTGATGATGTCGAATGCGGTCTTTATGCCATATTCCTATCGTTAGTAAAGCATGGCTCCTTATTGACCAAGCCCAAGTGATACACAAGTGCCCGTAGGATGCCAAATCCTAAATTCTAACAGTATGAACATTAGGGGTGTACAAAGAGCATGTACTTAACACTTGAACAGCATTAACAAGCCTCTTAGGCACTGTACAGGATTCGTGGAGATGAAAAATTGAAAAATTTGTACGCTATTCCTGTGTCCCACCTACTTCATATTTGCTTACCCTTATGTGTTTTTTCAGTGTGCACTACAACTTGTTGTCCACAATATGCCCATAGAAAATAATGTGGATGAACCTTTTCGTTCTACGGGCTCTATGGACTTGTTGTTTTGCGAGTAGACGTCAATTTGATGCACAATGGAGTAGAAATTTTAGGAAAATACTCAAGGCTTTACCTTAACTTGGGAATTATGAAGTAAAATTAGTTAATTTTTTTGTAATTTATCTATATTTATTTTACTTCTTAGGCGATCACAGGGTTGTTTTTTTGACTAACCTTACCCAGCTCTCAAAAGGTTGAACACAAGATAAAGGACATAGAAATGAATTGAAATCTAAACCTACAGGCTGATTTAATTTTTTAAAAAGTGTCAAAAATTATAATTATATGGGGATTGAATGGCTGAATCCACACAACAAAGAGACCAGACATAGCTACAGCATCTTGAGGATACGGTTCTGAACAAACTCTTTCAAATTATAAGTGGCAACTCTTCTTTGCAGATGATATGCTGATATTTATCTACAAAATCAAAGATTTTTATCGGCAAAGTGCTATGTTGTTTTTGTGTAACTGTTTCCTCCTTTGATCTAGAGCACATTTGGAGAACCGAAAGACTTTTTAGTGGTAGGTTTTACATGTAAAATACATTTTCATAATTTGTGACTTTAGATACAATCTCAAAATGATCTCTTGTAGTTTAAGATAAACAGAAGATTTTTCATGTGTCGTTCACAATCCACTACGGCTTTAAAAAAGGGTTTTTCTGTTGCCATACAGACTCAGACGGGAAAATCTAACATGCAGTTGGTGCAGATAACCAACATTTCTTTCTAAACTTGTGTTCCTTAACTAGATTCCAAACAAAAAATCTGATTTTGGAGCTTCTGTAAATGTTTAATAAGCCAATCGTGAACAGAGAATCTTTTCCTTGTCATTTATCCAATAAAAAAAGATGATTAACTACCTGACCCTACCGATGAGCTGGAAACAGCTTGTTGCTAATAGCAACAGAAAGCATCAAATCCAGCATTTGCTATGAGTGCATTCGCAGAGCCTCAAATGGTTTGCGCACCTGGAAACTTTGGCCTTTGCTTTAATTGGCTCATCCGTCAGAATGACAATCGTCTGTTTTCTGATTCCGTGCAGGGAAGCCGGATAAAAGTTGGCCCATTTTATCCGCGAATCCCAAGTCGCTTCAAACTAAGATATAAGGCGATCTAGGAAAGCTTACACCAGGTGATTCATGCTCGCTTGTTTTCATCTTCCTCTCCGTTTCGTCCCCGTCTCCCTCGGCGGAAGCGGAGACGGCGCTTCGCTGGGCACAAAGACTCAACCTTTTGGTCTTGATTGCGTCTGTAAGCGGAGAGAGATTGAAGAGGGATGAGTCATGGGGTGGACAGTAATTAGAAGAAACAACTGCCTCGTATTTACAGCCACCTTGGGTAACGGGCGTTGACGGCAGAAAGATGAATTCTAGTAACGATTTGTCAGTCAGCTGGAAGACCGATGGGCACATCCATTCAAGAAGAACCCATCCACTCAACTATGCCTCCAGTTTTTTCTCCATATACAAATGCAGCTGTGCCACATCTTAGCTGATAATGATGCTCTGCTTCCTTATCATCCCTCTACCTTCTCCTATCTCTGACAGCCCCTGGTTTAATTGTCTCACACTCAAAAATTGTGATGTCATAGAAAATAGACTCACCTGTGTTATAATAACAGGTTGTCGCTACAGCTCTTTTGTATGGAGAAAAACACTGTCTTTTTCTAGATATAAAATCAAATGCAGCCTAAAGTCCTCCCAACATAAATCTAGCCGTGCAATCTCTCCTCCGGTTGTGCTATTGCAGCTTTAATCAACCATCCGATTGTATCTTGCACACTGCAGTCCTTACGTGCATTGCAGCCGACGTGTTTTTATGATCTATGGCCATGCCAGTATGCTTATCTAATTGCATTTCTTGTTTTTATTTTTATTTTATTTCAGAGTATCAGATGTCAGTGTTGATGCAATAGCCTACGAACTCACTGAAAAAACGAGCTTCTTCATTTAATCAATTGAAACCAAACAACTTTCTCTTGTCTGCCAGTTTGGGGGCCTTCGGCGTTCCCCTTGAAGACAGACATACGTCAACAAAGTACATAGACGTCTAGTATTTAGCTGAGATCCCTCGAGATAAAGAAGCTGACTGAGGAGTTCGGCGCTTGGCTCGAACCGGTTTGACGTGTTAATAGAAAATTGTACAGACACTGCAATTTATCTCCCTCTTTTGGCCTTGAATGGCAAGACCAATTAGAGCTGCAAGCAGGACTGAGTGGCTCCACTTTATGCTGAGCAACCCACAGCTGAAGCCTGCGATGGCAGTGTCCTCACCATTGACTTTATATGAGGACTAGGACTGAGTGACCCCTCCCCCCTTGCATTCCGTATAAAACATTGGCTACAAGTAAAGAATACAATCCCATAGACTTCTACTTAGAAATGTGCTACTCATTATTTTTGTCAGAATAACCATTCTTGCTATGCCACCCATTTCTTTCAAATCTTATTTTTTTCATATTTCTTTCTGTAGAGCAGTTATTTAAGTCAAACTGTTCAAACAGATGCCTTAATAAAAGTATGTGGTCTCACATAAAAAAGATTCTCATGTGCCTGGCTTCAAACGGTGGGGGTGTGGCCTTCCAACTAGCTTACCCGTGATTGGCGAGAGTGGTTGTTCACTCAGACTACTGATAATTTCTGGCTCCAACATGGCAGCCCCCGTATTGCAGAAAAATGGTTGATTGAATTGACTTAATTTAGTAATTTTTATGGGTGGTGTCACACTCACTCGGTCCAGTTCTCATATACAGTCAGGGAGTTGTGTTTCTCTAACAAGTTGTTTTTCATTGATCTCAATTCAAACTATTTAAAAATGTTAAGTTTTTCATATTACACAAACAAATGTATATGCAATTTGATTGGCTGATACTGGTCTGCATGTTGACAAATACCAATGGCTAACAAGCTAGGTTTCAAAGGTCAACAAAACATGACAGGATTTTGAAAATGTTGCCTCACTTAACATTGATAGCATGCAGTGAATCCAGTAACATGTAATGTTTCAAAATGGCGGCATAGTTTTACTGTGGACTAAAGTGGCAGCTTCTATAAAGATTATTGTCTATAATAACCAGTGCTTATACATATCTCTAACTGACTATTATTTAAAAAAAATTGAAGTCCCTAATTTTGAGGTGTTTTTTTCCCCAACTTTCCTTTATTACCAATGTTTTTGCTAGTTGGCATAACATCTTAAATATGACAACATATAAAGAAAAATGAACAGATATTGATACTGTGATAATTAAATGTAAACAGTATAAATGCAAGTAAAATTTATGAATGTAATTTTTTTGGACAATTTGATTTAACTTGAATAGCAGTAAAAAATACAGACTTTGTGTCTTGCAAATTGTGATCCTAAATGCTTGCCGTACCTGTGATCTAAAATACTAGCTATACATTTCATCTAAAATGTTTGCTGTACATTTTGACCTAATTTGCTTGCCATACATTTGATCAAAATTGCTTGCTTTACATTTTGATCTAAAATGCTTGCCGTACATTTTTGATAGAAATTTCTTGATGTATTCTGATCAAAATTGCTTGCCGTACAATTGTAATAAGATTTTTTGTCTTATATAAGACCTTAAAAATTATGAAAATATGGTGACATCAGTTCATAATTATATGAGAAAACAGTTTACAAAGAAAAAAAGTGAAAAAGACATGTCCCCTCCCCCCAAAGACCAAAATGTGAAAAAACACTAACCTGTGGATGCCAGCTTGGGCAGGCGACTCTGGGTGTCCGGGGCATTTCTGCTGCAGGTCACAGTGGGATCAGACAGGGAGTGACCCATGCTGGTAGTGGGGGTGTGCACATGGGCTTTTGAAGGGGAAGGCACTTTTGAATCGGACTGTGAGGGGTCAGGGTGGGAGGAGGGAGCGTCCCGACTGCGCTCAGTGGAGCCGGCGATCACCCCATCGGGACTGGACTCAGATTTGGGGATGTGGCGACCGCTGGCCCGCGTGACCGAATCGGGCAGGGGGAAGGTTCCAATTCCGCTGTCCAGGGTTCTCATCTGACAGCTGGAGCCTAGAGTGACAGGGAAAGGAGCGTGACAACTGGGAGCAACAACCAGGGAGAATACGAGAGGGCTTGGATTCACATGCAGCGGAAGGGATTGTGAGTAAAAAGGGAATCTGCAGAAGGTTTGATAGGAAGAGAGGAAAGAAAATAAGCAGCAGCAGTTATTGAACCATACTTCTTTATGTCTTTTTATGTTGCCATAAAAATGCCACCCAACCTTTGCCAGAAACCATGAATTTTATGCACAGTTGAGATGTGTTTAATAACATGGATTTGGGGCTTTTGTTATTCCAGTTAACAGGAACAGATGGACGCCTTAAAAAAAACTACAAATCTTTGACGCGTGAAGAAGCAGATGGAACGACGGCTAAGTTCAACCCAGGTCTCTGCAACTGTAAAAGATAATGGCTAAAATTGAAATCAGATGGTCTACGTTGATATATGTTTTTTAATTAATCAAAAAACAATAATGCTGAATCCTAGAAGAAATATTTTGCACTTTGTGACAAAAATGCACATTGAGCATGCTCAGTTTGAGGAAACAGGGAGGGTAGCTACTTGTGAGGAAGTAAGCTAATAGATAACTCAAATACGCAATTTTTTTCATATTATTTTGATATGAAAACTATACTAAAGCTCTTTAAAATCTAAATGTGTTATTTATTTATTATTAAAATATGATTTGCCAAAAATGGTTTAAGAAAAGGGGGTTATTTTTGTTTGCTAGCTGCTAGCTTAGCCTGTCTTTCAACTGAGCATGCTCAGACTGCTGAATATTTCACGCATGATTGCTTTAAAGCTAAATGCTAATGAGGTAATTTAAGCTACATTTTCACTACAGCGCTTCAGCTGTGAAAATAAAGCTTTAGGATAAAAAAAAATGTAAATCCGCACTAGCATTTCTAAATTAATACACTAAAGAGACTATTTTTAGTACTAAAGACCCACTCCTATGAAAATTAATTTTCGGGTTTTGAGGTAGTGGGAGAGAATGAAAACAGAGAGGGGGAAGTAGGCGGGGCTGCTCCAATTCAACGCTCACAACTGAGAGGAAAATGTCTAATAAACTACTGCTGCTCTACAGAAACTATGTCTCAGAAAACAACACAGGTTTGCTCACAGTGATGTCCAACCACCCTCCCACCAAGGGTCCTACATGTCTAAGGTGCATCAAAAACCAAGAGGGGGTGGAGCAAATCCAACCATGGTTTACTTCCAAGTAGCTCCACCCCCAAGGAGCATGAGGTCGTAGCAGGAAGGAGGGTAGGTTGGGGACAGCTTCCAGACTGACCCTCAATTGGAAAAACAACTGTGCCCCCAGTCTTGGGCCCAAGTCTACCCAGCCCAGGGGCCCCATTGTAAGAAGAGGCCCCCACCCCACACAAAGAGGGAGGAGCCAAGAAGGAGGCAGTCCCAGGGACAAAACCCAGGGCCCCGCCCCCAAGTTTTGGTCAGGGATTGATGGCACAGATTGCCTCAGTGGTGACCCCAACCCACTAATGACTCAAGATATCATAGCAATAGTGGACCCCCCCTTCCTGCCAGAAACAACCCGCCCCCCGCCGGGGCCAAGTGTCGCCCAGACCAACCGTAGGCCCCAAGCGGGTTGCCCTACCCTGTCTTAGGGTGACAGCGGGAACATTCCCAGCCCAGGTGCAGAAGGGCTGCCCATCTGGGGCAGGAACCCCTCTTCCAGGGGCGGGGCCCTGACATAATCCCACTTAAAAGACCACTTTTGAAAATAGTTCAAAAGATGACCAGAGTGGGTCTTTAAAGCTAAAACTAAAGCATATGTATAAGCAGATTTGACCATTTTTACTAAAATTTCCAGAAATTACAAAAAATACTATTCAGTTTTCTAAAAATATATATTAAGTAAGTTTATGTATGTGTTTGCATTCTCAAAGGTTTAGACACATTTCTCGGCCAGAAAAACTTCCTTAACCTGATGAAAAGCTGCTCAGCAAAGAACCAACTGAAAATGAGCTTAATTTTCCAAATGCAACTTTGAACTAATTAATTACTTCACTTAATTTTGATTAATTAAAAGCCCTTTATTCCTAAATTAATACATACATTCACACACTATGATAAAAAAAAAATCTAACTAATGCAAACTGTATGTGATTTATATGAATAAGTCGATCCTTCTGATCATGTTTTGGTACTTTTACTTCCAAAAAAAGTTTGAGATAAAACAAGAATACATGCACATATAGGGCAAAAACTTTCATCACAAGCTGAAAAAAACGTGTTTTTCATAAAAACTGCACTGTAAAACGTGCAAATGTTGGATCAATTTACAAAAGTTCTGTAATTTGCTACATTAAAAAATATCAGATGATATAAAATTCAATTTTGATCAAAATCAAATTTAAATTTAATTTTAAATGTAACAAAATATAGAATTTTTGCAAATTGAGCCAACGTTTCACTTTTTACAGAGTAAAATGCCTAAAAGGCAGACATGAAAATATAAAAAAGGAGAAAAGGCGAGGTAGCTTTGTTTTTTTAATCAACCGGACAAACACATTCAGTGGTGCAGACGGCCTGGCACTTTCCTCGCATATGTGAAACACACGAGGACGGCCACATTCACCAAAACCGAATCACAAACTCTGAACTGAGCGCACGTGTACAGATAAATAATAAACCCCACAAAGCTGTGTTTATAAGGAGCGGTGCAGCGGGGAGAGCCATAGATTACACAGCTGTGTAATTGAATGCCAAGGCTGGCAGTTCAAAATGCCCTTTATTCCCAAACTATAACAAGGTCCACGGTAATTCTACCCGGCGGCAACAACAGCCAGCAAGCTAGTTTTTCACCAGCTCCCCTATCACTTCTGCCTGCAACCTCCAGGGCTCGAGGGGAGGAAGCCGGTTAGCCGGATCCTCCGCTGTGTGAAATTGGCTTCCATGCAGTGGAGACAGAGAAGTTATCGCCGAATATCACGGCCTAATCTTTGAAAGCAAATGCCACAAGTTCACCGCGGTGCATCCTGAGTCATTACAGATTCTTTATATTTGCTTCAAGCGATCGGTAGGATCCAAATATTGCTGCACAACGGAGTAAGTTTTGAGGCGAAAGTTGCTGCAAAGCAATTGGTATCGATCGGCTATCACACACACAGATGTATTAGAGTCATTTTGGGTTTCTGGTTGGTCCAAATTTTATTTATTGTCCCCGCCTGGAGGAGATTGCCTTATGATATCCAGCAACAACTTCAAAGGCGCGTCTATGACACGGACGCCGCTCCGATTCTTGCATCTGCTTGCATCACGGACGTCAGCCGTTCCTCTGATTGATGTGTTTACCCCGCGTTTAGCCGCGTGGCCGAGGAGGCGCGGCAGCTGCAACTCTTATGAAACATTCGGTCTGGAAGTGCTTTGCTGGCAGAATATTAACAACAACCAAAAAAAAAGCAAAAACAATTCAATCTGTTTATTCAGAGCGACCCATCCCATTACCCCACCCCCCACCCGACGCTCCTTCCATCAGCACTTTTTGCACATCTGCTCTCCACTATTCGATCTGAAACATCAAAGAGACTTTAAATCCAGTTTTTATCAATAAAAAACGAAAAATTTCACCCAAACAAGTGATAAATAGTTTTAGCATAAAGATGGAGAAACTAAAATGATGTTTAGGTTTATTTGTAAATGTTTTGGCTTAACCCCTTAATGACGGAATTTATTTGCAGCTATGAAATAAAAAAAAATTAAAAAATCACTTATGTTTTTGATATAAGGTAGAAGCTATATTTATGTAAATCTGGAGCCGAACTGGTTTGTTGCATATTTGCGACAACAGGCATTAATTGGGGTTAACGTCAAACATCCATCATTTTTTTACCTACTTATTGGCCTTTTGGTTATTTTTTTTTGCCAAAATCTAAAAACTTTTCTAGGACATAGTTTCTGCAGAGCGGCAGGAGTTGTGGAACGAAGTAACCCCACTCCCACTTCCTGTCACCCGTAACTCAAGAGTTCTCTGTTTACACTCTCTCCCTCACACCCCCAAGCTAACATTAGCGGTGCAACAAAAATGGTGAGAAATATTGTAGCTATCCATCCGTACACTTTTGCGTCAGATGCTAGCTCAGACGAGGAAAACAAAGATGGATCTATTTGGCCTGAGCGGTCTGGTACGGTACGATACGGAGAGTTCCCGTACGGTCCAGTTAATACTGGGGAGTAAAAAAGAAAAAGTGTAGACTAGTGTATTGGCAAGAGCCTGGCGATACGATACGTATCGCGATACCTGGCTCACGATACGATATGTATCCCGATACATCCCAAGACAGTGCCAAATCAGTTTTCCACAATTTTTTAAAGAGTATGACTTAGAAAAAAACGGAATATTGATTCATTTTAATAAAATGGTAAAATTGATTTTATCTAATCATCACAACGCTAAGCCCTGCAACTGTATCTCATATACAAGTTGCTTTTACCCAAGCAAATTCATGGTGTAATAAATAATTAAATATTGCCATGTCAGCACTTTAAATCGAAAAAGCAACAACGATGGAGGTCATCCAGGAGCTCGTCTTTTTTACTGTCTTACCTCTGGTACATTGCGTATAACAGGACTTGTGACCAAAAGAATACACAGGAAACTTCAAAAACAAAAAATGCTTACAAAAGTTGAAAACGTTGGCTAAAATGAACGCTATATTGGCGCTTTCTAATGATGTCATCACTTTCTGAACGTTTCAGTGGGTGGCTACAGCAGCTCCAACTGTTTCTTCCACTTTCAATGGACCTACAACGGATGGGGGGGCCCCCGAAAATAATCTTTTATTCTTATATTAAATGTGCTATATAAAATAATTTACAAAAAAAATGATTATAGATAATTTACTTGATATTTTATGGGGGGTTTAAATTCAATGTTTTACCATTGAGTCACTGTGCTAAAAACTAATTTCTAGAGCAGCTAACACTAGCACAGCACATTCAATATCCTTTCTTATGCTCTTAAGTGTGTTGCTTGCTGTTACATTGGAACTTGTATAGAGACAAATTTCCTACGGGACATTAAAGTGAATTTGATTGAACTGCGTTTGTGAGGATTTCTTAATTCAAATTACGTTGGATCAGAAAACTGGGTGCTGGAAAATTCTCAGACCAATGACTATAAAATAGGTGTACTAAACCCCACTCTACGTTTTTCTGAAGTATCCACTTGAAGGCAAAATGTCTTAATTTTCATATCTGGCTCAAAACTACGGCTGTATAACTTCAATAAGTTGTTTTGCTACATTAATTTTAGCATGGGGTTGTGAGAATCTGTAAGCTAGCATTAGAGAGTGAAAATAAAGGCTAACTAGGATGCTAGCATAGCTAATTTCCACGCGAATATTCCCGCCCACAACTCAGAATTATGTTGATAATGAGCTACAGAAAAAATATAAAAAAAAACTCAACATGCCTTTTAAATTTTGGCTAAAAACTGCTTTGTCATAGTACATCACGCTCAGAACGATATTACAATAGAATAGAGTTGGAGTGGGACTTTTTTATGATAAATGAGGACATATGTGAAGAAAAGACGAATAAAAATACACTTCTAGGTATTTTTTTAAATCAAATAATTTTGAATCATGAGCAGATGAAAAACAATTTGAAAATAATAAGCTAGCAGTAGAGTGTGCTAACAGAGAGCACTCTGTAACAAGGAGGGGAGTGGGGGAGGGGTTGCTCAGTCCTTTAGCAGAAAAAGTTTAGTTTTTTTTCCTTCAAAAAACAACATAATACTAATTAAAAGACCACTGGGAACTTCTGGAGTGGGACTTTATAAGTTTTTGGTAGATAATTTCTTTAAATCATGGCAGCCCAATCAAAAAGACCGTCTGAACTGGTAGTCTGATCCCAAACTCCCCCTGAGTGACAACAACTGACAAATGGACCCCATCCCCCACAACCTGCAATTTGTCAACCTGCAAACGCACCATCATTTCATCTTCCTTTCTTTTTTTTATTTTTTTTATGTGCATCTATTTTCTCTCATGCCTGTAGCCACTCAGGCGTTGTAAAACATGACCTGGGCGCACATCAATCCCCCTGACTGTCTTGTTGACAAGATGCTCTCCCCCCCCCTACAGTAATGGTGCCGAGAAATGAGCTGTCAGTCACGTCACGAATCCACAACCCCCAAAACGCGCGGACGCTCTCGGAAGCAGCTGGACGTTTGTTAGACAAAAATACCTTCTTTACCTGGCAGAAAACAAGCGTGCGTCGCGGCTTTTTGGTCAGTCTTCAAGCTCACCTATCATGTGGTCTTGACACGACGTGTCCGGAATGTTCCCCTCCTCGCTTTTGGCCTTGAGGCTGATCTTTTGCGTCAGTATGAGGGTCTGAAATATCAAAGGAAAGATCAAAAATCAGCTAACGACTTTAAAAAGTAAACATACTTACTAAGAGTTCAAAGGGTTCATTGAAGTTAAAAAACTTCTAATGTGGACTTAAAGACTTTGAGTTTCGTGTTTTTAAAGTTTATTTTTTTCTCGCGGGACGATAATTGTTCTCTTTGGCTTGCCCTAATTAAATCATTAACCCTTTAAGACCGGAGCTCCAGTGTTTATGTTCTTTGATTTACTGTAATTTTGGCTTTTCTCCTTCAAAATCTAATGAAATGACATTGAAATTTTGTGTTTAGGCGTCACAGGCGCTAAAGGGTTAAAGAAAACGTTGAAGCGGAGCTCGTAGGTCATAAAGTGAGGCTCTTTTGTTGCATTTCCATAGGGAGGGGAGATGGACGAAGAGCGTGCGGGAAGGTATTAAATGGCCCTTTTTGTCAAACGGAGTGGCTCAGATAAGGGGCCTCGGCGCGTTATCAAAATTCCACATCACCCGGATTAAATTTCCTATATTATGCGGTGAGACTGTCACTCTCCTCTTGGGTTCAGACTCCACTTTCTTTTTTGACTCCTGTCTGTTTTTCACCTCTCCATTATTTCTCCGTATTCCGGCTGTCGGATAAAAAAAGGATCAGGCCATTTTGCTTATAGAAAGAAGGCTAATTTTAACCGCATCGTGCGTGGAGTGATGGATGTCTTTGGACGGGCTGAAGTTGGAAAAACATCAGCCTCAGTTTGGTAATAAAACACACGAAAAAAGAAAAAAGAGGCAGTGAATTATACCGTAGACTGAGTCAGAGCACAATCAATAGTGAGCCTTCCGGGATGAGAGGCTGAAGAGGCGGTCGGTTGGGTGGTGGATGGGCATGTTCTTTCTGCTAAACAATGGGGTTTGGGCTAAAAGGAGAAACAAAAACTGTAACAAAGAAGTTTGTGTTTCAAGTTGAAAAAACCTTGAGCTGAAAGGTTTTGTTTTTTTCTTTGCTGATCGAGGCAAAGTTTAAGAAGCAAGTGCTATAAGAAGCTACATTAATACTGAAAGCGATTCACGCGCCAGGGGCCCCAGTTTCAATGTTAAGTTAATGCACTGAAACGTCAATCGATTAGCAAGAAGTTTTGGTCGGTGTGGGAGGAGCTCAAAAGTTTAGTTTTTTCTTTGCTGATGGTGGTAAAGTTACGTAAGAAGTGCTATAAGAAGCTACATTAATACTGAAAGGGGTTCACGCGCCAAGGGGGCCCAGTTTCAATGTTAAGTCAATGTACTGAAACGTCGATCTATTATCATGAAAATTTGGTCGGTGTGGGAGGAGCTCAAAAGTTTTGTTTTTTCGTTGCTGATGGTGGTAAATTTTAAGAAGGAAGTGCTACAAGAAGCTACATTAGTACTGAAAGCGATTCACGCGCCAGGGGGCCCAGTTTCAATGTTAAGTCAAAGTACAGAAGCGTCGGTCAATTAGCAAAACGTTTTGGTCGGTGTGGGAGGAGCTCAAAAGTTTTGTTTTTTTCTTTGCTGATGGTGGTAAAGTTACGTAAGAAGTGCTATAAGAAGCTACATTAATACTGAAAGGGGTTCACGCGCCAAGGGGGCCCAGTTTCAATGTTAAGTCAATGTACTGAAACGTCGATCTATTATCATGAAAATTTGGTCGGTGTGGGAGGAGCTCAAAAGTTTTGTTTTTTCGTTGCTGATGGTGGTAAATTTTAAGAAGGAAGTGCTACAAGAAGCTACATTAATACTGAAAGCGATTCACGCGCCAGGGGGCCCAGTTTCAATGTTAAGTCAAAGTACAGAAGCGTCGGTCAATTAGCAAAACATTTTGGTCGGTGTGGGAGGAGCTCAAAAGTTTTGTTTTTTTCTTTGCTGATGGTGGTAAAGTTACGTAAGAAGTGCTATAAGAAGCTACATTAATACTGAAAGCGATTCACGCGCCAGGGGGCCCAGTTTCAATGTTAAGTCAATGTACAGAAGCGTCGGTCTATCAGCAAGACGTTTTGTTCGGTGTGATGTTTCCAGAGTTCAGATATCTAGGCTTCAGCGTAGAATTTGCATGTTGTCGCATCAACCAATCAGGAACTCAGCTTTGTCCTGTGACGTATTAATGATGTGATGAGTGGGTGAAGTCTTAAATCACCATGTGGGAGGAGCTTAAAAGTTTTTTTTTTTTTCATTGCTGATGGTGGTTTAAGTATGAAACGCTCTAAGAAGCTAGCTATGAAGCTAGAAGTTAAATGTTAATACTCCAAACTCCACAAAGAAGGTACAATATGGCTTATTAATATTTAGATAATGATAAACATTGCTAAAAACACAAAATTAGAAAAAGTAAAATAACTACAGATAAGTTTTAGATATGTATTTTAATGGAAAAAATATATTTTAAATTATAAATTTTTCAACGGCTGAAAAATTAATGATAAAATAACTTTTTTTCTTTTTTTCAAATATGAAAAAAGTGAGATCAATAAAAAACAGAAGCAAATCAATAAAAATAAATTATATAAAAATAGAAATTAAATAAATTAATTATTTTAATTAATTAAAAAAATGAATTAAATTAAAAAAATATATACATAATTTTTCTTAGAAAGAAAACTGGGGTGAGGAAAGTCTGAGACAGCTGAATGGAAGCAGAATTAACTTTAATAATTCTATTTAAAATTACACATTAAAAATGTAAATTGATGAATACGCTAAAAATGGTAAAAAATCTAAATAAGACACATTTAAAGAGAACAAAGATTTTGGTGAAAAACAGTCCAAAAGAGCTTAATGAAAGCAGAGCAAAGCTTTATACTGGATTTTAAATAAGGTAATAAAACAACTGTAATTTTTTAATAGGATGAAAACTGCAGAAAGTAATCTAAAGCTTGGGTAAAGTTCAAAACTTGTTTTCAAACCACCTTTTAAATGATGAAGGTGATGCTATTTTGTAAAACAACAAGGAAAAGAAAAGCTTAAAAGCTGATTAATGAATTAAAATCTGGAATCCTTCAGGAGTTGTTTGAAAAATGTGTTAAACGAACAAAATTAGCCCAGAAGTGGAATTGTTGCTCACATTATCTGGACAGATCTGCATGTCCCCCTTCGTTTCACAGTGTTTCTTCGGCGTGGAGATGGCAGGTGGCGAAGCGTTGCCCTTCACAGCAGCTCTGCAAGCAAACAAAACACACAGTTTGTGTGTGATAACTTGCTTTGCGAGCTTACAACAGAACACATCTGTCACACTCAAAAGAAAAAAAAAGAAAAGAAAAACGGCCTCTTTGAAGTGGTGCCTCCCTTTTGTGGAGGAAGCTGGAGTTTGAAGTGAAAAATCAATAAAGTGACAAATATGGGAAGAGTAGCTTTTCTAAGCCTCCTTTACCTTAGTGCTGACTGCTCGTTCATGAGTTGCTTATGCTCACTAAAGCAAGGAAGTTGCTCTCTATCAGCATCTCTGCTAGTGAAATGCAGAGATTTGTATTTTAGACCTTATACTACAGTCACCAGTACAACTGTGGGATGGTAGAATCTTCAAGATTAGCTGCTAATGCCCAATTTATTTGAAAATATTTAAAATCCACATATATACATAAAAATACATATACCACAGGTTAAAAATATATCTACCACCAGTTAGAAATATATATGATAGGTGAGCTTGAAGACTGACTATGTAGCTGAAATATGAGCTAAACTCAAAAAATAGACTAAAAAAATCTTAGTAAATGCCAAAAACCTAGCAGAAGGGTAATTTTTAGAACTTTAAGCCAGAAACGTTTTTAACATAATTATGAATGATAAAAATGCAGGAATATTATTCCAGAATAAGTCAACTTAAACCATAAAAACAGGCCTTTTATACACATGCCTTAGACATACTCAACAATACGACCACACGAACAATGTTCCACTTTTCCATTTTCATGACATAGGTGGCCGTACAAGCCTTAGGGGACATGCAGGACACACCTGTCCTCCCTGCGACCCTCCACTGGCCCGGACAACCCAAATAACCCGGTACAGGTGCAATTAACTACTAATCAACTGATTTATTAGATTTGAGTCTTACTCATTGTCTTGATTGCACCGGTGATGCTTACCTCCCAAGAAGCTCTTTTACAAACTGGTCCTTGCCGATTAACACAGTTGTACTCTGGATCTGACTGGCGATCTGACCCATCTGATTGTTGCAGTGGTCCATGATGGAGCTCAGCTTGTTGTTCATCTCGGACAAATTCTGGACCTCCTGGCCATCCTTCTTCTTTTCCTTCTTCTTGTCAGACTTGATCTGTTTGCCGCCGAGCACCGACCCGATCTTAAGCTCTTTCTTCTCTTCTCTTGCCTTCGGGGAATCTGCTTTTTTGCCGCTCAGAGCCGGAAGTTTGCTCTTACGGAGGCCAAACCAGTTGGCTAAAGACGGGCCCGTCTTCTGTTTGGCCTCATTAGCTGCTGCCTTCTCCTGCTCTTGACTTTTCTGCAGGTTTTCCTCGATCCCCATCATCACTTTCTCTTCAATAGTGCATGTCGTCGGGCTGATTTTTTTCTCCTCTGTGTCTGGGAATTTGCTTGGGGAGCCCAACTGGGTTTTGTCTGGCTCAGCAGGAGAGGTGGCAATGGCATCCGCTTCTCTTGTAGGACTTTCTGGGCTGAAGACAAAAGCAGAAGGAGGCTGGAATTGTGGATGAGAGGCCACTTTTGCTGGCTTTTGCACGTTATTAAAAGCAGTTCTGTCACTTTTGGACAAGGTACGAGCTTCTTTTTGAGAGGGTGAGGTGACTCCGTCCCCTTTTACTCCACCAGTGGGTCCCTCACCCTTAACACATGACTGAAGGGTTTTCTCAGGGAGGCCGCTCTGACTGTTTGGTCCCATCATGCCGCCATGATGGCTGAGCCTGGTTCTAGGGGAATGTATTGGACTTTCAGCCAATCCAACCCCAGTTGTTTCGGAAGAACCCTGTCTCGACAGCGAATTCCCTCTTTCGCCTGAGTTAGTGATGATTTGAGTCCTGATTCTTCCTGGCCCCTCCAGACCATTGATGTTGGGTTTCTCTATGTAGTTGGTGCTGAAGCTCTGACTGCGAGCTTTGGCCCCATTCATCCCTAAAGCTGGCTTCAGGTGGGGTTTGGTATTAATAGATATGGATCTCCCAAAAAGTTGACTACTCCTTTTTGCCTTGTCACTCACATTTCCTTCTACTGACAACACGGGAGGTTGTAAGTCCTCTTCCTGTGGCTGACACAGGACTTCCCCTTTCCCTTCGGGGACAGACATGGTGGGTGTTGAGTCGATACTGTACACTGCCTGCGAGCCGTCACACTGAGTGGAAGCATTTGAAGTCACAGTTTCCTTGGAGACAGAGTTGATATGATCTTTCTCTTGTTTGCCTGGTATAGTAGGGCTACTTTTATGGCTGGGAGGAGATTTTAAAAAGGCTTTAAATCCCATTGGGATTCGAGTCTTTGAGGCTTTTTCTGACAAATTGGGAGACAAAACAGCTGGGCCCGGAGGGCTGATGACCGCTTTCTGTGGCTCTGTTGGACACTGAGCGGACTCCTGGAGAGATATTGGTAAACTAATAGAAGTCTTCTGTACTGTCTGGTGGCTGTTTTCTTGAGCAGGCGTCCTTTTATTCGCAAAGGAGTTTTGAAGGGAAGACACTCTTAGAGCGCTGTAGGGAGGAGGGACATTCTTAGAGTTTTTAGGTGCAATTTCAGGTACTCTGGCACACCCTGAGCTTGCAGGTGGGAGGTAGTCTTTTATTCGCTTGGAAGTGCCTTTAGTTGGAGTCTGAGTCACGGCGGTGGACTTCTGAAGGTGCTGGGTGGTTTTGTCCACCAGCTTCTGAGGTGCAAGTGCAGTTCCGTAGCCTGCATCTACGTCTAAGCAGTCTTTATCCTTGATGGGTAGCGTGGCTTGCATATTTGGTGCAACTGAGGTGTGGTAACTCGGGGGAGGGCCCCTCACAGTGGTTGGCGTGGATGGTTGAGCAGCCCCTGATTTGTGTGCTTGAGGCGACCCTTCGTAATTTGGTCTGACCAGTAAGGAGGTGGTGCGTCCCGGGGGAGGGGGAGGAGATGGAGACCTGAGTTTGTTTTTGCTGGTTTCACAGTGTTTGTCTCTGGTCGGCTGTTCGCTGCTGTCAGAAAAGTCGAGGCGCCTTTTTGGAAGGTGGGGGGAAGTGGAAGAAGAGCTTTTGCTCAAGTCGGCCTGACCAGGCACCTTGCAGTTCACAGCTTTCGGACTCTGAGTGGAAGTTCCCTGCGTCTTGATGAATCTAGACATCTTGACTGTAAGAGAAGACGGGGATTTCTCCTGAGTGGAGGGTCCTGAGTTTCCACTGACACTCGGCTCAGTGGTTGTCCCCTTGGATACTCTTAACGGGGAAGCTGAGGGCTTATTGACACCGGGGATCTTCGAGCCACCAGACTTGGGGCTGTTGACATCACTCATAGGAGGAACAGAGAAGCCTTTGTTAGTTCGACTGCTTGGTGGCTTGATCAGCTTCCTCTGAGGAGCTAACTGTAGCCTTTCTGCACTTCCTTCCCTGCTATTATTACCTTTACCTGATCTACTCTGATGTTCTGAGGGCTTTTCAGGAGATTCAAGAACACTATAATTTGTGGTGTTCGCCGAATTTTGCCTGGTTGGCCTCTTTTGGATCTCTGTGGCTTTACAACCTTCTGCTCCTGATACCAGTCTTTGAGCACACAGATCAATAGGTTCTCCTTCTGCATCAAATACCGTCAGTACGCTCTCTTCAGACTGGGTGCACTTGGTTGCTTTAGGTTCTTTTAATAAGCTGAAAGGCTTTGGCCTCCCGTCTGCAGACTGAGTGCGCCCCTGGTCTTTTTGCATGTACTGTTGTTTGAAAATCTTGATGGTATCCCTCGAGAGCCTCTTGATATCTCTCTCTGCTAGTTCTTGCGGCTGACTGCATGGAGCCTTGACCCCTCCAGATCCAGGAATGGTTTCCTCTGGATCATCTGGGTCGGATAGGCAACTCGGACCTTCTACTGGAGCAGGATTTCTGTGCTGAGTGGCTGGCCTGCTAAACGCTGATTTACGCCCTTCTAAAGGAAGAAAACTGTTTATGAAACTCATGAGCTTCTCTGGACGCTCCTTTGAGTCATAGGGTTTTGAAGCTATGGGGCACGAGGTTCCATCACCCATAGCGTCTTGTGTCCCCTCCAAGCTGCACAAACTATCGGAGATGCTGTGAGAGAGCTTCTTGCAGTGAATCCAGCCGTCCTTGGTGGGGATATTATCTCTGCAACTAGAGCGTGCCAGTTCATCGTCAGCATCGTCCGAATCGTAGGAAAACCGCCTTCCCAGAGCACCAGAAGCTCGGCTGACATGGACAGGTTTGGACACCCCTTTGCTGCTGCCCTTGATCCCCAACGAGTAGATGCCCTCGTTGGAGTTCATGCAGTCTTTGTAGCCTGACTTGGACACTCTAGAGGAGCAGGAGGAGCTCCTATTCTTCCTCCGCTGGAGCTTTCTCAGACCCTCGAGTATGTGGCTCTCTTTGCGCCGCGTGGGAGGCTGTTCCTCCAGTGGTGCGCAGATGTTACTTGGAGCTGACGAGCCCAAACTCAGCCTCTTCTCCCACGTCAGGGATGACTAGAAGGCAAAACCAAGAGGTCAGAAAGGCAGTGAAGCTTTGAGGCCTGGTCATCAAAGTGTAATCGGATGCCAATAAGGTTAAAGCTTTGTGCATAATTGACGCATGTTAAAGACCGCCTATGGTGTTCACACCTGACAAGCAGGGAGGGGCTTATTCTGCTTTCACTTTTTCCACTGTCTACTATTGCAAGTGCATCACCTACACTTGGAAGTCCCTTGGCGTGAAATGACAGAGTGGTGCAAATCTCGCAATTTGGGCACAAAATGGAACCGGATCAGTTCATTGCTAACGTCTTTGCAAGAGTGGATACGGATGAACATCCTCTCAGTAGCACTAACTTGATTTACCTTTATTTGAAAAACAAACACAGATGTTGTCAAGTTCTTTGCTGCCACGCGCTACTACCAAATCCGAGTACCTGATTGGTCAAAACTACTAATACTGGCAACGAGTGTTCAATGGTCACTTGTACATGAAGCCCAAAAATGGTTGTAAAAACGTGCCTGTGAACAACTGACTTTATAATAGAACTTGACTGAGCGAGTGTGATGTCACCCATAGAAAATAACTGACTTCCAGTTCCAGCAAAGTAAAGCATATTCAATTGTCATTTTTTCGGGATATGGACGTCGCCATGTTGGAGCCAGACGACAGCGATAGGTTTGAGTCACTCTGAGTCAACGTTTCTATGGCAACTACTGTAGCTAATCATGAGTGAGTCTCTTGCAAGCCACACCCCTTCCACTAAAAGTGTAAGAATCTGGTAATCAAATGTTGGAGATGGAGGCCAGCGGGCACCACATGATTTTACTGAGGCATCTGATTGGTCAGTTCCTAAATTGAATAAAATATGAAAAAAATTAAGGTTTTAGAGCAATAATGGTTATTCTGACAATTATAACTGAGTAATAGTTGTTCTTCTTAGAGTCAGTGGGTACTCCCTATTTGGAATGGTGGGGGCCACTCAGTCCAGTTCTCTTTATACAGTCAATGTTGTGAACATTACAGTTTTCAATAAGGAAGCCCTAAACACGCATTTATGTGCGTTCACATTGACTTTTACTTAAAAGTGGCCCCTTGAACGCACCTTGCTGGATTTCAGCTGCTGTTTGACAGCGTGGATCTGTGAGTTTCGAGAAGATTTACCATTTTCCCGCAGGAGCGTCCATCATTCCAGGTGTAGGAGCCGCTGGAGAACTCGCTGCACGCGCTCGACAGCGACAGCTCGCTGCTGCTGCAGCTGCTGCGGGGATAGATGGGCGCGGGCGCCGTCAGACTCAGCTGGCTCAGACATTTGGCCACAGGGACACCTGGCTTTCCATTCGAATGAACCTCCTTCGGTGGGGAGAAAAAAAAACAAAAAAACAAAAGAAAGGAGTCATAACTTTCTCTGTAAAGCATTTTCTGGTGCAATAACTCCAGCTCGTCGGCTGATCTGATTAGTGCCCCAATGGAGAGACTTGAAATGAGAGGTTACTAATGTCGTGAAGGTGCGACTCCCGTGCATTGCTTAACACGTCGCTTTAAATGATATCTGCACTTTCCGATGATTCGCAATCCACTCGGGGACTATTCGTTTTTCATTTAGTAAGTCTCCCTCTCCGATAGCACACATTACAGTTGATCAGATAGCATTCTCAGCGGACTCAAAGAGAAACTCATTTTCAGACCGTGATGCATAATACATAAGATAATGCACTATGATGTCCTGTGGAGTCACTTTTACCCAGTCGAAATCGATGGTTTGCTGGTAATATGATTAGGATTTATTCCTTTTAGGGCCAAGTGATACCTCCTGCCGACAGGACAGGTCACGCCGGTATTTTTGTATCTAAGGTCCAACGGCGTGCCATCAACGAAAATCTTTTTTTTTATTTCTCTTCATGCTTACGTTGGAAGGGGACTCTGTATTCCTGGAAAGGAGGAACGCCTTGCTCCTCTCTGGCTCCAGAAGCAAATCGGCCGCAGACAGATCCATAATCCGCGAATGGAGTTTCTGAAATTCCAAAACACATTTTAAGTCACTATTTTTGCAGTAAAACCCCAAAAATTCAGACATGAAATGCAATAACTGTAGAACTTCTCCCCACTTTCACAGCTCTCATTAATGAAATCAGCGGAGAAAGAGTCTGAATAGAAAATAATTGCATTAGGGAGTGAGGGATTCTTTAAAGTTAGGAGCCACTCTCTTCTTAACTCTTGTGCTCAAAAGCAAATACATCTCCACACATTCATCTCAGAACTTAATTACACATTATTCCCTAAGCTCAAATTAACTTAAACTGTACTATATGGAGGAAAGGACATTTGATCGTAAGCTACATTTCATTCAGCGGCTCTTATCTTTTTCCTTGCGTTCTTTTTTTCATTAAATGTTACTGATGTGCACAAGTAGACTTGGGGGGGAAAATAAGAAAAAAAAATCAATATATATATATATTTATAAAAGAAAAAAAAACATGTTTAAGAAAGTAGCAGCCACCTTAAGAAACTTCCTTTCAACCCCCAAGAACACAAAAAACGAAATCTTTCTTTCTTGACAGCTTCTATTGACTTTTTGTTAGCAGTAAAAGCCGCCCTCTAAACAACTTTTGAGGAGAAAAACAAACAAAAAAAATCTCTGCACATGAAACCAGAACTTTTTGCTGTTTGTTTGGTCTCTGAAGAGTTGTGTGTCTTCGCCTGTGGATGTAATGCAACCAGCAAATGTTTTTCTTTAATTTTCAGTTGAAAAAAATCTTTCAAGGAGAACAAAATATGATTTTTTTTTTTTTTACAGTTTTATGTAAAAACGTGTCCGTTTAGCTAAAATGTAAAGATTTCCTGCTGTCTTGTTGTGATGCATGGATGACTTTGGCTGCTGTCATCCAGGATGGGAGTGGCTGAAGTGTCGCAGGGGCCTCTGATCTTATCATTGGGTGCTGGATTTCACCTTTTCAGCATCCTCATCAAGGATTCAGTCAATAGTGCCATGGGGTCACGGGAGGGAGTGTGGGGGGGGGGTTGGAAGACGGTCGAAGGAAACGGTAGATGACAAAGCCGGCTCTTTGAGTTTCAATGCCAACGTCAAAGTCAACGAAACTAATCGTAAAGCTCCTGTTCATGCTGACAGGACTGTAATACATTATGTGATTATTAGCCTCCTGATGGCTTGAATGACTTCATTTTTCAAAGTCTTATGAGACTCGGGAAGAAATGACGGCTTCCTGGTTTTATTCTTTGTCACTTTCTTTCTTTCTTTCTTTCTTTTTTTTTTAACCACGGTTGTATTTCAAGACTACCATCTGAGATTAGCAGCTATAGGAGAAGTTTCGACAATTTTAGCGGTTGTCAAGAAGACAGACGGCTGCGTGGAAAAAAACACTGTAAGTGTAAAATAGTAAAATTTTTCTTTTCTTTGGTTTATTTTTATTCTGTTCTGTTTTTCTTTAACTGTTATTTTGTGGTTTTGACCTGTAGTTTGGATTATCTTGCAAAGTGATTGATCAGATCTACAAGATTTGCAAGTTAATTGATAAAAAATGTAATCTAAAATGTTTAAAAAAACATTTTACGTTTATACTTTCATAAAAGTAACTGTTTTTTTTTTCTGCAGATAGCTTTGTAAATCATAATTATTTTTATATA
>NC_050513.1:13145746-13146352 GCF_002922805.2 Oryzias melastigma | reverse complement strand
TATTTAATCAATTACCAAAAGTTGTCTAATTTGTTACATTTCAAAGTATTAGTTTTCATCAAATTAAAATTTTGAGTTCATGGTTTATTCAACAACTTTAGTCCAATAAATTATTAGTTTAAAAAGCCCAAAAAAATCTAAAACTCCGAGATTTGTTGTTTACTTGACATGCTAATTCAGTTAGCTTGCTAGCTTTAGCCTGGAAGCTTTCATTTCTAGAGGATAACACAAATACTTTGTACCTTAATGCTCTTTCAAAGATTACTACATCATCAATAACTGATGGATAAAAGTCAAAAGAATTCATAAAAACAGTGTTTACTTGACATGCTAAGTCATTTTTTTTTTTCAGATAGCTAGTTAGCTATAGCTAGTTAGCTAAAGATAACAAAAACTTTCATACCTAAAAGTTCTCTTAAAGATTAGTCCTAATTATAATTATTAATAATTTATTTAAAAAAGTAAAACAGTTACAATTAAAACTAAATACCCGAAAAGTGTTTAGTTGACATGCTTAGTCATTTTTTTTTAGTCAGAGCTAGCTTTAGCCTAAAGGCGTTAGGTGTTTTCTTAATTTCTAGAAGAAAAAATAAAAGAATATACCCA
>NC_050513.1:13141761-13144763 GCF_002922805.2 Oryzias melastigma | reverse complement strand
GCTTGAATGACTTCATTTTTCAAAGTCTTATGAGACTCGGGAAGAAATGACGGCTTCCTGGTTTTATTCTTTGTCACTTTCTTTCTTTTTTTTTTAACCACGGTTGTATTTCAAGACTACCATCCGAGATTAGCAGCTATAGGAGAAGTTTTGACAATTTTAGCGGTTGTCAAGAAGACAGACGGCTACGTGAAAAAAGCACTGTAAGTGTAAAATAGTAAAATTTTTCTTTTCTTTGGGTCATTTTTATTCTGTTCTGTTTTTATTTAACTGTTTTTATGTGGTTTTGACCTGAAGTTTGGATTATTTTGCAAAGTGATTGATCAGATATACAAGATTTCCAAATTAATTGAAACATTTAATCTAAAATGTTTAAAAAAAACTACTACGTTTACTTTCATAAAAGTAATTGTTTTTTTTTTACTGCAGATAGCTTTGTAAATTATAATTATTTTTATATATATGAATTAAATTTATTGCAAACAAGGATGATTGTCACACTGTAAAAGGTGAAATATTTAATCAATTACCAAAAGTTGTCTAATTTGTTACATTTCAAAGTATTAGTTTTCATCAAATTAAAATTTTGAGTTCATGGTTTATTCAACAACTTTAGTCCAATAAATTATTAGTTTAAAAAGCCCAAAAAAATCTAAAACTCCGAGATTTGTTGTTTACTTGACATGCTAATTCAGTTAGCTTGCTAGCTTTAGCCTGGAAGCTTTCATTTCTAGAGGATAACACAAATACTTTGTACCTTAATGCTCTTTCAAAGATTACTACATCATCAATAACTGATGGATAAAAGTCAAAAGAATTCATAAAAACAGTGTTTACTTGACATGCTAAGTCAATTTTATTTTTTTCAGATAGCTAGTTAGCTATAGCTAGTTAGCTAAAGATAACAAAAACTTTCATACCTAAAAGTTCTCTTAAAGATTAGTCCTAATTATAATTATTAATAATTTATTTAAAAAAGTAAAACAGTTACAATTAAAATAAAATACCCGAAAGTGTTTACTTGACATGCTTAGTCAATTTTTTTTAGTCAGAGCTAGCTTTAGCCTAAAGGCGTTAGGTGTTTTCTTAATTTCTAGAAGAAAAAATAAAAGAATATACCCAAATGTTATTTTAATGATTACTACATCAATAATAATTATTTTTAAGTATTTAAAATAAATAAAAATAAATAAAGAATTTGCTTGACATATTAAGTCAATTTTATTTTTCTGATAGCTAGCTAGCTTTAGCTTGAAAACTTGAATCTAGATTCTAGATAACACAAAATTATTTTTTTTACTCTAAATGTTTCAAAGATTACTATGTCTGTAAAAATTGCTTATAAAAGTAAAAACTAATAATTGGAAAACAGTAAAAGTATTTCCTTGACATAATAGATTTTTGCTATTTATCTGTGATTTATAAAATTAAGTCCATTTTATCTTTTTCCTTTTTGTATTTTTTTTTTTTTACAAGTTTTGTGCTGGTCATTATCTAACTTTTAATATCACTTTGGACAAGAAAAAAAATGACAATTAAGGCTGAATCTTAAAGTAATTAAAAAAAATAAAGCCAATTTCCTGAAGCAAATTGACATTTTCGCTAACTAAATGTTGATAGGTTTTATTCTGAAAGGCAATTTGCCAAAGATCTGCAACACTTTTTTTTTCAAATGAATACATAATAAAAATGCATCTTTGCAACTGAACTAAAAGCTTAAACACACAAAGTGTTTTTATCTGTATAATGAACAGGCAGTAGTTATTTCACTCATCCATATTAGTGAGAGTCAAGAGAGTGTAACGCAACAAGCTAATTATACCCTCACATCCTTTATGTTCTGAAATAAATATAGCTGTTCTTCACAGCTCTCCTACACATGATTAGAGAGATGATAATGGAAAAAAAAACAGTAACCTCTGGAGCAGATGATCGCATCGTGATACATTTTTACAACTAATCAAGAAAAAAAATATAACTGCTGCTTTATTTGTGCCAATCTGTCAGACAAATTCCTATCAGGTTTAAACTTAAAGGCTCTTTCAAACTTCAAAGTTCACTATAGATTCTTGACCTGCATGAACATCAATCATCTCAGCTCACAGGAAAAACACTGCCAATTAGAAGCACCCCCGTTGACTTCACAAGGTCACATCTTCTCTAGATTAAACCCCTTGGTTCCATTATTGGTATCATTAATTGCAGGTTCACCTAATGCATTAGTTACACTAGTACGGGGGGGTTGACCCATAGAGAGGTGCAATTGCATCTTAAAGGGAGTGCATTTTGGCAGTAAGAAATGTGTACCATTATCACGTGAACAGCTCCAATGGGCTAATGCGCGGGGTTCGAGGGGGTTGAAAAAGTCCAACATCCAAAATATGGGACACGCTTGCGTTGCACTTACTTCCCCCTCAAGGTAAATTCATACTGTCCATGCTGACTTAAGCGACCACTTTCAATACAAAGTCTATGTAGACGCACGTCAATGCGGATGTTGGGTTTACGCGTCCACTTTCGCATTCACACATCGCTACACTTGTTTTAAAGTTGGGCTGTACGTTCAAAACAGGCCTTCATTGATAGTGAGCTGAGAATTCAACTAATTGAACTTCAACGTTTTTGCTAAATTGTAAAAACGTTGAACTTTGACCAGAAAAAAACTCAGCTTGGGTAATGATGTGCGTAGAGTCCTTTTTTAGAACAGAAGGACCAACTGTTGTAAACGTGATCACGAAACAGAAATTAATAACTGCAGCTTTTGTCTGGGCAAGAGACACGTTTATGGAAATAAATATATATATATATATATATATATATATATATATGTATGACTATATTTAGTTTATATATATATAAGTATGTAAAGTATATATACATATATATAGATAATATATACTTTTTAATTATAAGTATACATTTACTTCATATATACTATATACATATATACTACATATATATACTTTATATACTACATATATATCATATACATGTACAATATA
>NC_050513.1:13141116-13141547 GCF_002922805.2 Oryzias melastigma | reverse complement strand
TGCGTAGAGTCCTTTTCAGAACAGAAGGACCAACTGTTGTAAACGTGATCACGAAACAGAAATTAATAACTGCAGCTTGTGTCTGGGCAAGACACACGTTTATGGAAATAAATAAATAAATATATATATATATATATATGATTATATTTAGTTTATATATATAAGTATGTAAAATATATATACACTATAATATAAATATATATACTTTTTAATTATAAGTGTACATTTACTTCATATATACTATTTACATATATACTACATATATAAACTTTACATACTACATATATATCATATACATGTAAAATATATATATTTACTTCATATATACTATATATATGTATACTACATATATATATACTTTATATACTACATATATATACTTTATATATATTCACTTGATATATATATATATATATATATATATATATATA
>NC_050513.1:13090310-13141059 GCF_002922805.2 Oryzias melastigma | reverse complement strand
GAAGTGAATATATATAATGTATATATATGATACATATAAAGTAAAAATGGACAGGCCACATTATCATGCATTTACGTGTTTATATAGACTTTTCTTACTAACAGTCATTTGAACACATGTTTCTTTACATGTTTCGGAAATATACTTATACTTTTTTTATAAGTCTGTGTTAAGACTTTTCGCCCGCAGCATACCCATAGAAAAACTACATTAATATTTTTGCTCTCCGCGCTAACCTGGCATTTTTAAATATTTTTTGCTGGCCAAATGTACAGACTTGCCCAATTTTCATCCCAGCACTTATCCACCCATAAGGGCAGTTGAGACTAAAGCACACAAATCCCACTGAATTCACCAAAACCTGCAGCATTTTATTGTTCTTCTTCTTTTTTGTTACTCAATTTACTTCACTTCTGTCTCTTTCCATTTCGCTCTTTGTCACCTTTGGCTCCCGTCTCCTCCGCTATCTCATCTCCTTCCATTTTTCACCCCTGTGCTCTTACTCTCTTATCTACCCTTCCTTCTGCATTCTCATCTCTCCGGTCTTTTGTCTGAGTGGACCGACAGCGCCTTCCTCTCTTTTTTTTCCTCCGCTGATAGCTTCCTGCTTTCATACGGAGACATCCAGAGCCCGACGGCAATCTGCACAATTACGTCGAGCCGTACTTTCGGGGGGAGGGGTTTATTACGCTGCCACGCCGCATCACAGCTGAAATGAGATGGGTTAAGGTGCGCGGCGTTGAGCCCGACTGTCTCGCGCCGTAAAGAACTACCCGCGACGCACACAAACACTTTTGAGTAAATTGGTGCTTTCCGAGCGACCGAGGCGATGACCTGAGGCAATTTTCAGCCTCAAAGTGAGGTGTTACAGGCGAATCTGAGTGCGGGGGAGGGTCAGCTGGACGGGCCCGCAAATTGCACATTAGAGTTCTGGTTCTGCCAGCATTTTTAACGGTTAGCTAAATTCATTTTGATTGGGCTGCCAGCTTTTGGGAGGGCACCCACTTTTTGGGGGTGAACTTGTCTTACGAATCTGAAAGGGAATTCTAATATAAGCCAAAAAAAAGTCACTGAAAAGACGTAGAAAACAAAGAAAAAAAATGCTTAACTTCCAATTGAACCGTGTAAAGCAAACAACAAAACAAGGAGGTATTGCCCTATGTTTGCTGCACGACTGGAAAACACAGCCAATAATAGCTCCGGAGAATAAAACATGATGGACAGAAGAAAAATAGTCCCATAGAGGCTTCTGTGTTTGCTTTTGAAGCCCAGAGCAGTTTGACAAAAAGAAAAAAACAACAACTTCAAAGGCTTAGAACAAGACTTGTTTGGATAAGTATTTGTACAGTTTAACAAAACTCTGGTCCTAACGGAATTTAACCAGCGTCAAACACGAGAGGTGTTTGTGGTCAAATTCTATGGGGTCAACACAAGATCATGTAAAGGGATAAATTAGAGGAAAAAAATCTTTAAAGAGATTTAAGATAAAAAAAAATGGGTGGCAATTTGGAAAAATAAAAATAAGAAATAAACCTTGTTTTATATTATATATATATATATATATATATAAAACATTGGTAAGAGGTTTAGATCTATAGTTTTGTTTGCAAGTCATAGGTATATATATATATATATATTTTCAATTTCAATATATTTGACATATATATCTATATATATGCATGTATGTATGTATGAATATATAATACAAAAAAGGTTTATTCCTTACAACTGCTGTTTTGCATCTCCCAGTCTTTCCTTTACAGTTTCAATTCATATATATATATATATATATATATTTTTTTTTTAGATATTGACCCGAGTTTTACGCGGTAGCGGCTAGGTTTAGGACTAGCGTGCAGGAAACTTGGGTTTTGTAAATTCGGGGTCTTTGTAAATTGAAACTAAATAGAATTTTATTTAGAAACTCCACGATCTTTACTTATCCGATTCTTTGTGGCTTTTCCTCTGCTTTTGTCTAGTTAAAAAAACCCCACATTTTTTGAGGTGGTGATAAAGGAGTGTCGTTTACCTGAAGAAGGAGGTCTGAAGCTGGCTTTATCTTCTGCTGAAACAAAACGCTCAGCGCCCGATTCTGCTGCTCCAGATCGAAAACTCTCGTCCGCAGCTTCAAGCATTCCTCTCTCAGATCCTAATTTTTTAAAAAAAAGCAGAAATTCATATAAATAAACAACCACAAACGTCAACAGACGTTACATTAAACATTTAGAAGCATCGAGACAGAAAGGAACAAACCTTCTGAGTGAGGAGCGCTTGCACGACTTGGTTAGCGACCTTGAAGAGACAAAAAGAAATTTGAAAATGAGAAAAACGAATGATCTACTCCTAACTGATAAACCATACAAAACTTTCTAAAAGTATTTGCACCCATCATGACTTTTTACTTTGCATATTTGCTACATTTAAATTAGATATTTCGACAAATGTTAACATAACTTAAATAATTCATACAATTTTTTTTAAGTATTTGCACCCTATGTCACTTGCCATCGTTGCCAATACTAAAAGTAATCCAGTGTTTTAAAATAAGTAAAAAAAGGTATCTGGAGAAAATACATCCCATTCTTTTATTAAAATATCATATTTAAAGTCAGTTTGGGATAGAATCAAACAATGCTTTGATAAAGTATTTGCACCCATCACGTTTTTTTTTTCTTTTTGTTAGCATTTGTAATATTTGAATGGCTTAGATCATCAAGATTCTAACTTTACCAATGTGAATACAAAAATCTGCCTTTTTTTTAAAGTAAATGCACCCTTCGTAGCTCGTACCATCTTTGGCAAAGCTAACTGTAACACTGTGTTTCAAATGATTAAAAATGTGTCTCTGGAGAAATTTTGTTCCAAACTTGGTTTTAAATATTTCAAATTTTAGTTGGAAGCTTTGAAAAGTATTTGCACCCATCCTGACTTATTATGTTGTATATCTGTCAAATATCAATAACTTAAAAAAAACCTAAATAAATGCAAATAAAAATCAAGTAAATACCATAGATGTGTTTTAAACTGAGGAAACTAACGGCCCCATGTGAAAAATAAATGTCCCCTTGCTGGGATTTTATTTTTTTATTTTATTTTATTTTTTTTTTGTTGCCATTTTTGGAAACGGTAATTGTAATAGTGTTTGAGAAGTCTTTTGTGTTGAATTTACACACACTTGGAGACTAAGAAGTACAAAGTTATTAAAAAAGAAAGTATTTGCACCCATTACGACTTTATTTTGCATATTTGTCACATTTAAATTATTTAGATCAAGAAAAAAAAATAAATATAACTAGAGGAAATAGAAAAATATTGTTTTTTTTCCTCCAAGAAACATACCTTCTTATGTGGAAAAAGTAAATTCCCCCTTGCCTACTTGTGCCATCTTTAGCACGAGTAACTGTATAATTTCAATAAGTCAAGATTTTTGAGACATTTTTTTTATTCTACTTTTAGAAATTTGTTGAATTTACACATTTGTAGAGTAATTAATGCAAAGCCTTAAAAAGTATTTGCACCCATCATCACTTTTTATTTTGCTTATTTGTTACATTTAAACTAATTAGGTTATGTATTATCATGACTTGAGTAACTACAAAAATATTCTATTATACTTAAGAAACATATAGCCCCATGTGAATAAGTAAGTGCCCCCTTAGTTACTTGTATCATCTTTGACAACCGTAACTATAAAAAGTGTTTGAAACAAGTAAAACTGTGTCTTTCTAAGAGTTTTATGGCTACCATACTTTAAAATTAGTAGAATTCACACATATTTAGAGTATAATCAATACAAAGCTTTAAAAAAGTATTTGCACCCATTTTAAATTTGTGCTTACTTAGATGATTGCTTACTTGAGTAAATATAAATATGAAACAAAGAAACCCTTGTGAAAAAAGTAAGTGCCCCTTTGTCACTTGTGAAAGTGTTTCTTGAAGACTTTAGTGCTAGCCTTCGTTTAAATTTCATTGAATTTACACACATTTGGAGGATTTTGAGATATGTTTTGCCCCGAGGAAAGACAAACAAACAGTAAACAAAGTCTTTGTCTTTTAAAGGCAGAAGATTCACAGATCCGCCGGCTGGTTTGGTATGCGTCTCAGTTGATATCTCACACCGCTCCCGCCTCCTAATGGCTGTATTGAAGGCGGCGGGATGACGCGGGAGCAGAGGTGCGCCCGGCCTAAGTGCTGCTGTGTCTGAGCTTTCGCCTCCTCCCCGCGTTCCAAACCACAGGACCGTCGGAGAATCCGCTCCGATTACCGCACATTGATTGCTCATTAATGGCGTGTGAAGCCGCTTGGCTCGCTCTGCCTTATCGAATGAGGGTAAATATGGCCAATCGAGCCCTTCCTCTAGTTACAGATCAGTGGAACTGCCAGGTGATCAAACATATTTGAGTCAACGGGCTTTGAACTGCACACAGTTGGACTTCAAACGACAAATAAGAGTGGTCGCACGCTGAATTTTAAGGAGAAACGGAGAGATTAGAACCATCATTTCTTGTTAGGGAGCTAGCGTTTGGGTTTCAACGGTCATTAAAGAGGGATCATTACTGAAGCACAGGAAAGCTGTTTGATGGAGCGGAACGACGGCGGCATTAAACGTAAAGACGCATCCGTGCAGGATGCACCTCTCAGACTGTCGTCTCCGAGCCAATTTGGCCCGCTCGTCCTTCCTGATCAAACCTCCTCGTCGGCCCCTCCACGCCAGGGCAAATTCAACCAGCAGCTTCTTGTGCCGGGACCCCAGGGGGGGGAGGGTTTCATTCCCCTCATGTGGCTCCCATAACAGCACTCTCGCAAACAACCGGAGGGCGGGAAAGTGCTGGTTGTTATGTAAAGCATCTCTTCAGCTACATCGGCTTACATCCGGCTGCTGGGAAACTCGTTTATAAACATAATCGACGTGACTTTTTGAACAAATAAAATCAAAAAAGATTTTTCTTCAATAAATTTGACCATACATTTATCCAAACTTACATTATATTTAGCCGGCCCCGCCATGGGGTGCAGGTAGAAAACCAGGGGGGGTCAAGTCCGGTTGGGCTGAGAGTTTATCTCTCAAAACTATTTAATCTATCCATAAATCCATCTTTGATCTAATGTGTTCTATAAGTTTTATGTTGAATTCTTTGCTTTTACTTGGCTAGGGACAGGCACAAGCAGCCCAGCCAGCAGGGCCAAGTGGGGTCCAAAGGGCCAAGGGGCCAAAATCCAGAAGGCACCTTAAGTCGCGGCCCGAACAGGATAAACATTTATAGAACACTTTAAAACTACATTTTTAAAACTATAGAACCATAACTTCTTGACATAATTATGAACTAGATATATACCATTACCTGTGATAATGCTAGTGTGAATACTGTAAGCTAAATTTGGCTGAAAATGCTGAAACTGATAAAATATTAGATAAATGCCAAATTTGCCTAAAAATCTAAGAAAAAAACTTAGGTTAGCTATTTTTCAGCTACATGCTAGCAGTTTTGGCTAAGCTTCAAACTAGGCTAAAAAACAAACAAACAAAAACAAAAGTAGAAATTAGCCAAAATAGGTGGACGATCAGTGGGTAGCCTCGCTACGCTAGCCTGCCACCCAGTGGACAGCGTAGCGTGCTAGCGAGCTCCGCGATATCAAGCTAGCAGTTTCCACTGTAGCGAGCTAGCTAGCTCCTTTTTAGCGAGCTCTGCTGTATCGAGTTAGGGAGCCCCACAGTAGTCAGTAGGAGTTGACCACAGTAGTTTCCATAGAAGCAATTTTTTTTTTTTGATGTGCATTGAAGACTTTTTACATTTCTGTATGTTTTGTAGGTTTTTGTTTGGATTGTTCAGATTTGAAATAAAAAAAACTCGGACCAATAACTTGTCGTCTGGCTCCAACATGGCGGCCTCCGTATTGGAAAAAAAAAATGTCAAGTGAATTGGCTTCATTTTTGTAGGAGTGATGTCACAGCTGCTCTGTCCAGTTATCTATATACAGTCTTAAACTAAACCAACAAGTTAAACCAGGATTGAGATAATTATAAGTTGAATTATACTACACCAAAAATACCAGAAAAGTTTTTGTGCAATGGACCAATAATCAGATGACACCGATTTTGACGTTTTTCCGGGTACGACAGTCACTAAATCTGGATTTATTTTCTTTTTACCGTCTGCGGTTTCAGAGGCAGAGCTTGGAGCCCTAATCAACTGAGAAAGATGAGTCATGGCCTCACTCACTGTCCACATTAATTGTCCGCATTCATCCTCTCCCTTCCAGCTGCGGCTGACAGAAACGACCAACCTGTCAGTAAACCGGAGCCGCGAGGACGGACCTCATTAAAAAGCTCACCTCCACCGTACCCTTCGTTCCCACTGAAACGCTATAAACACTCGCCCCAACATCTGGTTGAGTCACCTGTTGCCTGGAAACAAAGAGTCGGCGCTCACCTCGTCCAGGCAGCGCTCGTACTGCTCCCTCTGGCTCTCATTCTCCAGGGCCAACGCCGAGTTCTCCTCCTGAAAGAGACAAACACGCCCTCAGCGACAAAGAGGACGCTTCCTCGCAAAAGGTCAAGTGTCAGCTCTTAGCCAATAAACCAAGAAAGGTCAAGGAGGCTTGAAGTTGTGATGCTGAACTTTTTGGGGGGGCACCTAATAAGAATATCTCCTCCACGCGGAGGGGAGCGAGGCGGCTATTGATCGTCAGGAGTTTCCAATTTGTCAGAGACGAGTTGCGCATTAGGAGCTGTCAGCCCGCTCGGCTCGCTCGTCCCTCTGCCCTTTCGCCGGGGCGCCGCGGCCCCCTTGACGAAAACACGGGAAAGCTAATTACATCCAAAACTCCGCACTGAAGCCGTCTTTGGACCAAACGGTGACTAATAAAAGCTTCAGGAGCTAATTAAAAAGAGTGTTTGAGTGCCGTGTCAGTGGAGGTTGGTCTTACTCATCACTGTCATCAAAACCTCCGATATCTCTGCGAAACCGAAGGTTGTTTATAGGGGAGAGCAATCCGGACTGCTACTCTTAATTGGAAAAAAGTAATTAATTAAACATATTTGTCAAGATTGATTTACTTTTTGGCTAATTACGAATAAAGAAATATAGATTCAATTATAAAACCATAATTATCTTGTTTTATGTCGTTTTCTAAGACATCGTTTTTACGTAGCACTAACAATTCACCTCTGAGTTGTGGGCGTGGCCATTGGTGTGAAGCAACCCCGCCCACCCGTTCCCTTCCCGTTGCTGAGAACTCTCTGTTTACTAGTAAAATATCGATAGTATCGTTATTTTACATATCGATACATATCGATATGTGCATATATCGATATTTTACATCTATTCTCAAGACTGTATCGAATGGATACCAGATATCGATATTTCGATATTGTTTGAAATAGGGCTCTCAGATTTGTCGCGTTAAAAACGCATTAATCTGACATGTGCTTGACGCCGACAATTTTTTTGACGCATTAATCGCGGACTTTCTCATACGTGCCTTTCCATACCGCGCGCGCGGGCGTCCCGCCCTTTAACTCACAGGCTGCTCTCACTAGATCACGGGCGGCTCTCCAACCTCCGAGCTACGAGCTAAAACAGGCCCGGCGCTAGGACCTGGAGAGCTCCTGCACCCTAACCCGGCTCCGGTTCGCGTCCAGTACCACTAGTGATGGGTCGGTCGCGAACGAAACGGCTCTTTGAACCGGCTCTTTGAAGTGAACGACGGGAGCCGGCTCCTCGCTGGGAGCCGGAAGCCGTGTCTTTTCTCTCTCACTCCCTTTTTTTCTCCGCATGTCGCACGTGATTGGTCAATATGTGTTTGTGCCGTGAGTGTTGCGCTGAGCAGAGGAGGGGCGGTAGTTACACTGACAGCAGCAACAACAGGAGCAAAGCACACACGGAGGGAAAGCCTCTCTCTCACTATCTCTATTTCATTTATTACTGTAGTTCAGCAGAGGAGGAAAAGATTTGGTCCTGACAAAAAATGAACATGAAAGTGTTATGGAAAATTTATTTTTGATGTTTTTTATTTTATTTTACTGAACGTTGATTGAAGTTTTGAATTTAAAATGCCCTTCACTTGCACTTGGGCTTTTGTTAGGCATTTTATGTTACAGCCTTTTATTGTTAAGGAAGTTTATCTCAATACAATGTTACAAAATAAAGTATTTCTGATGGAAACTATTAATTTTACTATTCTTGTTTTCATAATTAATGTAGAACTGCTAAATTCCATGAACCACACATTTTTTTCCTTAAAAAAAGATCACATGTAAATTTGCGATTAATCGTGAGTTAACTCCAGACAAAATGCGATTAATTGCGATTAAAAATTTAATCGCCTGACAGCTCTAGTTTGAAACTTTTCACATGTTTTTATTTTTCTATTTAAAGCTTAAAAGTTATTAATGTTTATGTTTCTACTACTACTTTTGATTTTAATCGTTAAATATTTTGATTTACTTTTGTATCATAGTTTCTTTGGGTTTGTTGACATTTTTATTTAATTTTAAGAAGTTTTATTCTAATTAACTATTTTCCATTTAATTAAAAATATTGTCCTAATTCTGTTTGTATGTTTATTAAGTAAATAAAAAAATAAATTATTCACGATGATTAAAAACAATTGAGATTTTGAGGTTTACTGCGTTTTCAAAAAATATTGATATCAATATCGGCGATATGGACCAATACCAGATCAACACCTAAATGCTCAGTATCGCCTAGCCCTATCAAATATTTATAAAAAAATGAAAATTACAAAAAACACGGTTAAAAACAATTGAGATTTTGAGGTTTTTGTCACATTGACCGCATTTACGAAAAATATCGATATCTGTATCGATATCGGCAATAAGTATCGGATCAATGCTCAGTTTCGCCCTACCTCACTAAAATGGTCTTTTGTTTGGAAAAGTGGCACAAAAATCACTTCATATTCAGCATTTTTCTTAAATTAAAATATACGTTTCTGAAGATCAATCCAGCCCAAAAAAAAAACTTTTTTTTTTACTTAGAAGTTGATTCAGATCGACTGTTAAGTATCTGACACAGTCATGTTCCGAGGTCACAATCGTGGCGCCTTTTTGCTCCGACTTGGACACAAATGGCAGCCTGTGCACGTCGCTGTGATGTATCGCCCGGGTTTGGTACTTCCTGCTCCAGCTGGAGCTGCATCCATCACTCCTACCAGTGGCCTGAATAATAACCTTCTAATAAGACCATTAGAGAGGGTTTTCTGCTAAAACTTTCTCAGCTTTTCAATTTTTTTAAGGATGTCCTGGACCATGAAGAGGAACTCAAATCCCCGAAACACCTCAAAGCTGGAGTTCATTCGGGTCGAAGTTGCTCTCCGGTCGCAGAAGGATTTGATGAGCTGTCGTGCTTTGGTACAGAGGTGGGAAAGCGGGAGTGAGCAGAGGAGTAATAAAACTACCTCCAGGGTCTTCAGGCGCTCCAGAAGGAGCTTGGTTCTGTCTCTGTCTTCGTCCGCTTGGCTGCCGTCGAGCTCGGCGTCGGCCGGCTCGGCCCGCGTCGCCTCCAGGCCGACCTGCAGCTTCTGCACTTCCTCGGAGAGTTTATCCTGATTCAGAGACAGCAAAGAAGAGGTTAGAGGAGCGAGGAATAAAGAAAGAAACACAACAGATGGAAAGAGGGCAGGAGGAGCCGTGAAAGACGGGAATCCAGGGGCAGATGGGACGGCAGCCTCCACAGCAGAGTTGCTCGGCGTCCCCTAATCCCTAATCATGTTTCTCTTGTTTTCATGAAGAGAGGCAGCGACCTTCAGGGCTCGTTCACCGGCATTCTGGGATACTTAGATTTCTCTCCAGCATCACTGGGGATCGAGCTGTTTCTGTTTCTGTCTTCTCTGTTTTTGTTTTGCCTTTTTTTTTTTAACTCCCGTTTTTTTCACCTCATTGCATCTGTCATCTTTAATTAGCTGCGATAATTAGCTGCTAATTAGGCAGTGAATGAGCGGCGAGCGGCAGACGGCAGCGACGACTCGCTGAGAGATTGGTCTTGTTTTTGGAGGGAAATCTCTGGTGTCTTTCTGCTCAGTGATTTGTCAAAAAAAAAAAAAAAAATGGAGGAGAAACAAAAAACTGCAGCATCAGTCAGGCCAGACATCAGGAGCGGGGAGTTTATTGATTTTCATGGCAAGATGATTTGATTTTTACTTTTCGTTTTGTAATATTAACCTCTGGAGTGCTAATATTGGGTGGTACATGTGCTACTTTTGGTAGTATTGAATAGTACATGTGCAAGTATTGGTAGTATTGGGTAATACATGTGCTAGTATTGGAAATATTGTATACTACATGTGCTAGCATTGGTAGTGTTGGGAGTACATGTGCTAGTATTGTTAGATTGGCTAATATTGGTAGTATTGGGTAATACATGTGCTAGTATTGGAAATATTGTACAGTACTGAGCAATCATTGGTAGTATTGGGTAGAACATGTGCTAGTATTGGAAATATTGTATAGTACATGTGCTAGTATTGGTAGTATTGGGAAGTACTTGTGCTAGCATTGGTAGTATTGGGTAGTGCATGTGTTAGTATTAGTAGTATTGGATAGTACACGTGCTAGTATTGGTAGTACCTGTACTAGTATTGGATAGTGCATGTGCTACTATTGGTAGTATTGGGTAGTACATCTGGTGCTATTGGTAGTATTGGGTAGTACATGTGGTGCTATTAGGTAACGACATTCCAATGTGAACACTGCATGGTTAAAGTGCATTCAAGACCCCATATTAAGCAAGTTCTTGTTTGCACCATACATTCCATAGGCTCAAAAATGTTAGCAAAGTTCATGAAGGAACAGTCTTTTGGAGCATACTAATAATCAGTCACAGTAGAAGTTAAAAAAGATTTCTAATAAAAGCAGTTTACCTTAAAATCTGAACTGAACTACAATATTTTCTGCACAGTAAAGCGCACTTACATGCGCTCTTAAAAGCGCAGACCTAAAAGCGCACTTAAAAGCGCACCAAAAAGTGCATATAAAACCCCATTTAAAAGCGCATATAAAAGAGCACTTCAAAGCACATTTAATAGAACACTTAAAAGTGCACTTAAAGCGCACTTGAAAGTGCACTTAAAAACTTTTTTTTTTCTAATAAAGGCAGTGTACCTTGAAATGTGGAGTGCCTTATTAATGGATATATTCTGGCTAACTGATTTTGAAGAGATTTTGAGAGTCACACAGCACTCTATACATGTCAGTCTGTTTTTTTAACGAGTGGCAAACAAGGTCTGATGTTAATTTAAAAAAAACTGCACTTAAAAACAAAAACAAAAAAACATTATATGCATTAAATTATTTTAAAAGATTTTATTTTCAACTGAAGTCAAAAGTTGGTTCTCCAGAGTGTTTCTGGCTCTGAAAGCACCGTATCACTGAGAACAGGGTTGGCGTTTGTCACTCCTATCTTGGCTTTGACAGGTGACTGTCAAACCTAAAGACATCTGTGCTTAATGTTCTGCAGGAAATGGAGGTGTGATGGATGGCTGCAGACCCTCAGAAAAACCTGCCGCCTAATAGGAATCCTTTGAAAATCGCACCAAAAACATTTTTTTGTTGTTTTTAGCTTCCATCCATATCAACTAATCACAGTTGAGGTTTTCAATCTTATTATATTCGATCAAGCACATTGTCGCCTTTATTATATATATTTTTTGTTTGTTTTGTGGGTTTAAGGAAAGACTCCTCATCAGAGTTAAAGAGCTGGATAATAAACTCGGCAGATGAAGGGAGCGAGGAGAAGAGAAGGGAGGGAGGCTCGTCCCTCTCGCTGCCCTTTCAAGTTATTGAGTTTGTCTGCTGAATACACAGAGCAGAGCTGCAGCAGGCTGCACGGCTGGGAATAGAATATTAACCGTCCGTGTTTATTCTCTCTGACAGCCGGGTCACGTGACTGAAGTGTGTCTACATGCGGTTCACAGCGCGGAAATACCGCCTCTACTCCTAATTACAGCGATTTATTGCCTTTTTGGGGGGGAAATGTTTAATTAAACTGCTTGTGCTGTAACTGTTCTCAAAAGCTTTCCTTGGTTTTTATGCATTGAATTTGCATAACAATAAGTTGTTGAGCACAAACATCTCTTAGGGTTTGTTTTGCAGTTTTTCCACCGGAGCGCTCGGATAACATCGTAGAGGTGACGAACACACTCGTTCTTTCTGCTTCTCCCTCCAAACCCAATCTGACTGAGCAGAACTGGGTCAACTGTGAAAGCGGTGTTTGGTTTACCTTGTAGGCCTTCATGATGTCCACAGTGTCCACGGCCGTCTGCTCCAGGACGCCCTGGTTCTGCAGCAGCGACCGCACCGTCTCTTCCATCCTGCAAACAAGCGAGCGAGCACGGCGTGAACGTCTATGAGGAATCGAGAAAAGCATGCTTCCTCTTTTTTTTGGTACTTGTGTTATTTAGACGGCTTTTACAAGAAGGTAAACACTTTGTTTTCCTGTTTGTAACCGACAGCTTCCTTTTTCTGGACTAACGTGCAAAGAAGCTTTTGTGGTGAGAAATCCAACTAATCAACCTGAAAAGACATTATTTAAAAAACTTGATATTTTACCTTAATTTTGAAATCAAATTTCGAGTTTCTAACAATATTTTATTGTCTTCAATGTCACTTATTTCATGTTTGGTCCAGGTTCCAATACCATAGTTTTGTCTTTTTGTTCTTGCTTTTCGGAACACAAAGGTTCCTTTTTTTTAATACTGTGTTCCTTATGTATTTGGTGTCCAGTTTCATCACATGTTGTGGCCCACTTTTTTTATGTTTTATTTCCTCTATAATAAAGTAGGTGTGCCTATTGGGGCCATAACATTCCTGGGGGCTTGTCCGGGATATGTCTCATTTGGTCAGGGGCATTTTTGTTGGGGCAATACTTGTTTGGTACAGCCTGTCTTCTTCTCTGGGTCAATTTATTCTTATTTTCAATATTTTGTGGCTTTTGAAGCTATTTTAACTTCTGTTTTTAGTTACTGTGAGAGATTTATATTAATGTTATAAAATGTTTTAAAAAAAGGTAATTTAAAAAGTTGTATCTGTAAAGACATACCAAAAAAATCACAAAGGAATATTAGTTTTTAAGACTAAATGTTTTTAATTTGACTTATTTTATGCTTGGTCATAGCTCCAATTCTACAGTTTCGTGTTTTTGTTTTTCATTTTTGTACTTGCATTTTAGGACGTAAAGTTTCCTTTATTTAATAAACTCTTACTTATTTGCTGGGTTACCAGTTTCGTGACCTGTTATGGCCCCATTTTTTAGTAATTTCCCCTAACTTCTACCGTGCCACCGTGGAAAGTGCACTAACATACTGCATATGCACTTGGTTCAGCAGCTGTACAGCGGCACAGAGGAAAGCTCTCCAGCGGGTCATCAACACCGCCCAAAAGATTATTGGCTGCCCCCTCCCCACCCTGGAAACCCTCCATAGCTCCCGCTGCCTCAACAGAGCGCGAACGATCACCAGAGACGCATCACACCCTGGACATGCCCTGTTTGATCTGTTGCCTTCAGGCAAACGCTACAGGTCCAGCAGAGTAAGGACAAAAAGACTCCAGAACAGTTTTTACCCCACTGCAATAAACCTCTTAAATGCAGAAAGAAAGCTTTAAATCTGGAGCTCTTCCTGTACACTGAGGACAAAGTAGATGCTTTGTTATATTTATTAATATTTATCATTATTCTGTTTCAGTTCTTAACATTTTTAGCACCTATAGAATATCTTGTTTTGATGAATTTGTCTTTTTATTTATTATTTTTACATGGGTTGATTTTAAGCATGAACTTGGCACGGATCAGAAAGCACTTTTTAATTTCATTGTACCTGTGGCAATGACAAATAAAGATATCTATCTATCTATCTAGTCTTAGGCAGGTGTACCTGTTGGGGTCGTAAAATATTTGGGGGTTTGTCCGGGATAAAGGCGGCATAAACGCTAAATGTAATGCTAAATTTGCCAAAGACAATGTGACAGATCACTAAAAGATGCTCAACAGTACTAAAAAATTTCTATATCAAAGTAACTGTCATCTTGAGTGGTTTAAAGTAGCCAAATTGAACAAGGGGTCAGACAACAACATTCCCCCAAGATGGCGCCAGATCAGCATTAGCCCAAAGTTCTCAAAAAAAGTTCCCGCTTCAACCTTAGAAAAAAAATAGAACCGGGTTACGGATAGGAACCTTTTAGCATAGAAATGCAAATTCAGCTTCCAGATACTAATGATGAGTATGTTACCATGTATGATACCATGTTGTCAGCAACCAGGTCCCTCTGAAATTGAAAGCTAAAAATGTTCCTAAAATAGCTAAATGACAGACATTGAACTAGAAAAAGCAGTAGCTGCCCAATTATAAGATTGACTATTGAGAAAAGGCCTTGCACATGAAAAAAACTAGCTTAAGACACAGCTGAAACCATAGTTAAATATATTTTTAAAAAGTGAAATGGAGTCAGAGCTCACAGCCTGAATTTAAGCTAAACTGGTTTTCAATATTGTGATTTAAATCAATAGAACAAAGCTAACTAGAATGATTGGTAGAAGTCCTAAAAGTGCAAATAAACAAAAAAATGTTTACAAAAACTTTAATAGTTCAACAATTCTCAACAATAAGCTACATTCTAATGTTAAGCTAGCTAAAGAAACAACCTAGAAGTAGCTACAAATGTCACATAATTAAGGTAACTCTTTGACACCTGAACTTTAACTATAGTGTTGATATCATTTCGTCAATCGTAACTTTTCAGACCATTTACGTAATTCCTGCAGATTCTAAAGCGGAGAAAAGCAGCTTTGCGTCGTTGGAATCGGTTGATTTACGCAGAAACAACAACAAGCTAGGGTATGTTAAAGAATGCGTGTTATTTAATTGTTAACTAAGATGTTAAAGGGTTCTAAGTTCCTGCAGACCCATTTAGTTAAATGTAAGAAACAAGAAAAATAAATACTGTTGCGAGATAAACAAGGAAGAAAGTTTTAGATCCCAGTAAACTTTGCTTCGGCTCATACACCTTTTAAAAGTTGTGCATGTTTAGCAGAGGGTGGAACTGTTTACAGGCAGCGGGGGAGGGGAAGGTGGTGGTACATGTACGCCATCTGTCTAGGCTGAGCCACAAAGCCGCCTGTAATCAGGCTGCTAGCGGCTGACGGTAGAGTCAGGAAGAACAGCAGACTCATACAAGTCCAGTTCAACCGCTGGCTTTAATCAGCAAAACTAGGACCTGTACATGTGGAGCTTGACCTTAGGTCAAGAACCATGTTCAGAGGTATTGGACATGGAAGATCTCCACAAGCGAGGATCTTCAGAAAAAGGATACCGTACTGTCTACACTATAGGGCACATCATCAACCCATGGCCTATTTTTTAACTTTTGTCATGTATCAGACACCAACGGTCGACAAAAAGTCTGTCAAACTCACATAACTTCAAAGTAACTCAAAAACTTGCCGTAACACCCGACATGTTAGCCAAATTAGAAGCGTTAGCAGATTCACGTAACTTGAAAGTCTTAGCCTAAAGTGCATTATGTAAAAAAAAACACATTAAAACCACAAAAACATACATTACTGTGACTACTTTAACTCCCGTGTTGTTATAGATACACATAAAAAAACAGCCTGTCACCGCTTTACATTAACTGCATTAACATATTCACAAAAATAACCCAACCTTGTTTGCATATTGTAGAAAAATATTATAAAATCAGATTTAAAAGATTTATACTTTGTATCAATCAAAATTCAAACCATATGTAAGGCGCTTCAAAACATATAAGGCACTCCAATTTTTTTTATAAATCTAAGGTTTTTATGTGCAGAAAATCATTTAAATTAAAAGTGAGTCTACCATGTGAAACTAACTTTCCATACTACATATATTTACATTTGTGGTTGTAGTCGACTCAAAAAACTATGAGACACAACAGACCTCTTTGTTTGCTGCAAACAAACTGTGACGCTTTTTGAGCTTCTCGGCTTACCGTACATCCCATCGTGTTGCATCTAGAAACAAGCAAAACAGTGTGCCACTGCCCGCCTTATGTCGTATATAAGGCATATTGAGCGAGTCTGTCTGACAGTCAAGACTTTATTAACTTTCCAATAACTCAAACTTATATGTAACACGCTACACGTTCGCCACATTAGACATTCATGAAACTTGTATGTCCTAATGCTGTTTGAAACATGTAAAAACACAGTGAAACCACTAAAACAAACATTACTGTGATTATGCTAGCTCCCAACGTTATTTATAATGCATAAAAAAACTGTCACCGCTACCACATTAGCTTATTCACAATAACACCCAACCTTGTTTGCAACTCAGAAAAAAAATGAAAAAACACATTTACGCTTGAACCTATCAAAACACTTTGACATTAGAAAGACTGACCAGAATTAAAAAGGCACTCTGTTTATTTAAAAAAAAACTAAGGTTTTTAAGTGAGCCTACCATGTAAAACTAACTTTCCGTACAACATATATGTAAAGGTTTGTGGTTTTAGTCGACTCAAAACACTATCAGACAAAAAAAACAGCTCTTTGTTTGCTGCAAACAGACTCTGACGCATTTTGACCATCTCGGCTTACCGTACCCCAAATCACGTTGCATCTAGAAACAAGAGGAACACAAGAGCTGTACCATGTAGCACAAAACAGGTGGAAAAAAAACACGTGACTCATGCCCCACCCCCATCCAAAAAAAACCTTGTGCTGCTTCCCGCCTTACATCATGCACAGTGCACCAAACTATAAGGTACATTGAGCAGGCAGACTTCTTTAAATTCCTAGTAACTCTAGAACTTATTTGTAACATGCTATATGTTAGCCACATTAGACGTGTTAGCATGTCACAATACTTGCAATCTTGTGTGCAACAAAAACACACTAAAAACGCTAACACAAACGTTACTGTGGCTACGTTAACTCCCAATGTTAATAAACACATTAAAAAAGCAGCCAGTCACCGCTACACGTTAACCACATTAGCTTAACCTTGTTTGCAACTTGTAGGAAAAAAACATATATTTGTGTGTCTGTGGTTGTAGTCGACTCAAAACACCTTGAATCACAACAGAGCTCTTTGTTTGCTGCAAACAGACTGACGCTTTTTGACCATCTCGGCTTGCCGTACCTCCCACCACGGTTGCATCTAGAAACAAGCGAAACACAAGAGCTGCACAATTTAGCAAATAACAGGTGGGAAAAAACATGACTCCTACCCCACCCCCTTCCAAAAAACTGTGTGCCACTGCCCCACCCCCCACCCCTACCAAAAAATCTGTATGTCACTGTTTTTTTCAGCTGCATTAAAAAAAATAAAAAATCCAAAGTGAATATTATCCACAATAACTAATGCAGAGTTTATATGATCTCAGCTTCCAGGACACTTAATTTTTCTGATAATCTGATTTGCTATAATGAGGAAACAAATTGCCGGCAGCACAAATTTGAGACGGGTGCATTATAGTCAAGCAACATGGAGCTTTTTAAAAAAAAAACTGAAATAAAAAGAAAAGTCATTAAGGCAAGACAACAAATGGAGTTTAATCTGTCGACTAATGCGGCACGAATAAAAAGCACACAATTAATAAACGGGGGGGCGTTTAAAGGAATGTAATTTCCATAATTTTTATTTTGTTTACTGTCACTTTAAGTAGAGATTTGTAACAATTCTCTGTAGTTTCTGGGAACAAAAACGAGAAAAAACAAAAGAGCTTTTAGCTTTCAAGCTGTGATTGAAGAGAAGACGGTGCCAATTAAAAACATAATAGTTATTTAACTTATGAAAGCTATTTAAATGGAAGACAATCAGTATAAATTAAATTAGGAAACTTTTGTGGTTTTAGCCCAATTTAGTTTATCTACACATATGTGATGCTTTTCTGCAAATATAGCACTGTTAGAAAACCATTTTTTCCTCTTTAGTCAACGAACATGCTGAATTCATCTTACTGCGAGGAAACTGAAAGTCATTTACTGTCATTTATAATTCTAGTAATAAAGCAGATGAGGTTAATTCTGCAAAAAAAACAAAAAAAGTAAAAGTTCCCGTCTTTACAGAAATCTGTAAAGTGTGCATGTAGTGAACTAAGATGACGAATAAGAGCAGAAATCCAGTCGTATGGAATCAGAAAATGCCACAAGGATTAAGTAGATTCAGGTGTTTTCTTATTTTTTTGGAAAAATGAATCACTTTGATAAAAGGAAAACTCATTAAAAACCAAATTAATCTTTTTCAAAAGTGTTCCCCGTAGTTTTTTTAATTGTGAATATGCAGTTTTAAGCCACAACTGGGGAAAAAAAGTCGTTTTCTTAGACATAGTTTCTGCAGAGCGGCAGCAGTTCATTAGAAATTTCCCTCAAACACAGAAGGAGTTTATACAAATGAACCCCTCCTGTGTCAGGAGATTCATAACTGTACTGTAACAATAAAATCTGTCCAACACAAAATAAATAAATTTGCCTTTATTGGTGCTTGCTACACTGAAAAAAGTGAAACATTGGATTAATTTACAAAAGTTCTGTAATTTATTATATAACAAATTATTAGTTTGTATTAAATTACTTTTTTGGTTGAGTAAACCATCAACTCATAAATTTGATACAAGTTGATATTGTAAATGTAACGAATTACAAAAATGTTGTCAATTGATGCAACATTTCACTTTTTACAGTGTAGTCCAACAAAAATGGAACGCAATATCAGTGCTAGCCAGACGTTTAGTTTTGAGATGGATACCGGCTCGGACCAGAAATAAGAACACATACATGATCTAGTCACCTACAAGTGGATGAGTCATAATGGAGCGGAACAGAAAGTGTAACAAATATTCAGGTTTCATCTGTTCCTGATTCACAGTGATTAAAGACAAACTCAGAAATTTAATTCTAGGCTTAATTTTCTTTATATAAATCCTCTGTCCTTGGAAAAATGTCACAAGAACATGTAAAAAAAACACCAAAAGCACATCAAAATCTTAAAATCCCACTCTAACAGTTGTTTTTGTGTCATGAAATGAAAAATGAGTTTTTAAGATAAAAAATCAAAATGTTTTCGTTGATTTTTAAGACATTTTGTGAGCAGTGGCAATAGTTTCAGTAGAAAAGCACTGTCGTGTAAGCTTATAGCCTCAAGCTAACATTAGCGGCGCAAAAATAACAACAATATTGGATCAATCCGGTTCTGAGCCACTTTTTACGACAGAATGAGTGTCGAACGCTCTTCATGTCTCACACACCTAAGCGTGAGTGTAATCCTAGCTTTTTCTAGCATCCGGTTTTCTGTTCTGAAATCCCACTACAACCATTTTTTTCTACCATAAAACAGATTAGTGTTGTTTTTTAAGACATACTTCATTAAAAGCGGCAGTAGCTCATTAGAAAAACAATTCTGGATTCTGGGCGGGACTTTTGACACAGACCGACCTGCCCCTCCCCCTCCCAGTCGCTGAGAGTTCTGTGTGCTCAAGCTAACATTAGTGGCACAAAAATAAAAACAAGCAATATTGGATCAATCCACTCATACAGTTTTGAACCACTTTTTAACGACGGCATGAATGTTGAATGCTCATTATTTCTCGAGCGTCAGAATATTCCGAGCTTTTTCAAGCATCTGGTTTTCTGATCCAATGTGATTTGGATTAAGAAATACTTTATATTTATAATTTATACTTAATGATACATGCTTGTATATAGGTTCTCTATTATAATAAAAATAAAAATGCTACAAGAATATATAAAATATAAAATATATATACATGCATTGCTGACTAAATTAACATCTTTATATAAAACTTTCCAAACTGTTCTAAAGATTTTTTTTAAGTAACTATTTGTGATCTAAAGTACCGTTTTTTTGCTCATACTTTCTTCTTCTTCTGGAAGAAGGTGTAATGGTAAAGAATGATCGCCACCTAGTGGCCAAACTGAAACATCCTCCAGAAGATGCAGAACAATTGTTGGAGCTTCTCTGTTTGAGAATCCATGTAACACTGTGTGCTATTAACAATCTCATTATGATTTCACTCATAATAATAATGTATTTAAAATTAATTTGTTATAAGCGTCCTTCAGCATGAGATGTGTACTTCTTAGTTTTTACTTTTTAAGAAACTTCTTAAAACGCACTTTTATTGCCGTTTGACACAGCATGAGACTGTGCTGGTGTGTTTTACTGTTTGATTATTTCGTTTTGCTTTCATCTTGTACATTTATGTCACTTATTTATAGCCTTTCATGTGTAATTGTTTTAACAATTTAGCAGTTGTTTTTGTTGTTCTTTGAACCTTTAATGTTCAGCCCCTTGTTTTGATCGAGGTCATTTAAAGGTGACGTATAAATGTACTAAACTTTAACAGAAGTGTGAAAAATTGTTCTGGTACTGTCTTGGATTTGTATCTGTTTTCTTTAGTCTGGGTCTTTAACGTGAACAACTTACTGCTGTGCAGTAGCAACGCGACACACTAAGATGCTAATTTAAATGAATTTGTTTCAGAATGAGCCTCAAAGTGGAAAGATCTAAACTGAAGTGCAAAACTGTTCAAACTCCCAGAAAAGAAGAAAAAAAAAAGCAAAAGCTCATCAGATAAAACTAAAAGCCTTATTGGTCAGTACTGTGGAGTAACTCCAATCTCTTTACGTGAACACACTGCTCGCTAAACACGCATGATGGATAGTATATAAGTCTCGGATGACAGAGCATTACTTAACATAAAGAAGAAAAAAAAAGCGGAGATGGCGAGATTAATCTTAAAGTGGTTGCCAACGACCTATTGAATGCATCAGTCAGGGAAGGAGAGCCCAAATGAAGGACGAATGAGGTTGTGTTTTGATAAAAAAGTGGCGCTGGTGGCGGCGGTGGAGGAGAAAACCAATTCTGACTCCCGTGACCCCTGAGCCACACCGGCTGAATTTCAAACGCTCGTCAGCAGTTGGGGAAATACAATTAAGAGTCCGATCAATTTTCAGCCGTGAGGTTTTGATGAACATACCGCCGACTGGAAAACATCCGTGGATGGGAGCTGTCGACGGCTGTGAGGCGGCGTGCCAATCACCTGCTCCCCCCAAAAAACCCTTAATAAATAAAACACTTCCTGTCTTTTCTTTCTCCTCCCTCCTCTTTTCTTTCAGCTGTCAAGACTTCAAACGGCGGCGCGCTCCACTTAAACTGCAGCTGCTTTATGACAAATTCCTTCAGCGACCTGGAAGTGATCAAAGCGCTCCGGCGTGCAACTCACCCCATCTTCCCTCCACCTTTAACACCACTTCCTCTCCTGAAGAACGCCAGCACAACGGCGCAGACGTCCCTGAGGTCCATATGCAGCGACATCCGCCGCCGCCGCTGACCGACGCGCTGCTCCTGAAATGTGGGTCTCTGGGCTAAAATAGGCCATGCAGTCATCATATAAGCCTGAGTGCTTTTTCGCTCAATCGACAGTGAGCGTGCTCAGAGCTCTGGCCGAGTTACAGCATCAGCCCCTGACAGCAGATCCCCTGCTATCATTTTCTACTGTCATTATCCGCCACCGGCCAAACACTGGGATCTGGCAGGGAAAGACTTTCCCATATGTGCCGCGCTAAGCTGCCTCCGAAGGAGAGAGGCACTCCCGCTGGGACCGGACGAGGGGCGACTCGAGACAGGGGTTCCCATTTCCGACTTGTGACTCAGAGGTGGCTAAGAGGCTTTGACTTTGTGAAAACTAGCACTTTTCTTGCAAGGAAAGCCAACGAAGAGACTGTGCCAGAGTGGTGGCTTACCGGGGCAAGCCCCATTCCTTGCACCCCATCCCGAGATCCCTTTCTGATGGTTGGCGCCAACATTAACCCTTGTGCTATCCTAGGTTGGGGTCATCTGAACAGCATTTTTTAATGATTTATTTTTTTTAATGGTGTCTATCGGAGACACTTCAAAGGGGTCATCTGGGCCCCATAAGAACGCACAAGGGGTAACCCTTCCGCTCTCCTAGGTTTGTTTACATCAAAAGTGGGGTCATCTGGACCCCATAAGAGAGCACGGGGGTTACCCTTGTACTATCCTAGGTATGTTGACGTTAGGGTCATCTGGACCCCACAAGACAGTGCGCTGAACTTTTTTTTTCAATGATTGTCTAACTTTACTGTTGTCCAATGACAGACATGAAGTCTTGTCCACCTTTGTCATGGAAGGGCTAACTCCTCAATGTAAGGGTGGGGTTATCTGGACCCCATAAGAGAGCTTGAGGGTTAACCCTTGTGCTATCCTAGGTGTGTTAACGTCGGGGTCATCTAGACCCGACAAGACAGTGTGAAGAACTTTTTTTTTTCAATGATTGTCGATCTATACTGGTGTCCAATGACAGACATGAAGTCTTGTCCACCTTTGTCATGGAAGGGCTAACACCTCAATATAAGGGTAGGGTCATCTGGACCCCATAAGAGAGGACGAGGGTTAACCCTTGTGCTATACTAGGTATGTTAACGTTGAGGTCATCTGGACCCCGCAAGACAGTATTTTTTTCAATGATTATTTATTTTTAATGGTGTCCATGGGAGGCACTTCAAAGGGGTCATCTGGGCCCCAAAAGACAGCACAAGGGTTAAGGGGACAATGTCTTCAAACTCTCTACTAGGGGTGTCAACGGCTCACCAAAAAAAATTCCCTTTAATCCGATTTGACCAAGGAACAATTGCAATATCCCAAATTGGTGGAAGTGATACGGAGAACAATCAGGCCGGTTGTGCTGCTGAATCGAGGCCATCGGGGGGCCCTTGCGTGACATCGAGAGTCGCAATCGCCTTTTCTCCAAAAAAAAAAAAAAAGTATCTGTTTAAGCGCAGAAATATTCCATTCTTCTCAGACTCCTTTCCAGCAAATCACTTATGCACGCCCCCACCGGGTGATTGCCTAGTTTAACCCGGCTCTAAGCCACTCTTATCCTCTTAGAGCTTGTTTTTGCAGAAAAACAGTCAAGGAGACCCTTTCCAAGACGTGACCCACATGACGGAGAAGCAAACGGTGGCACTAATAACTGGAAGGCTCGGTTTTAGGCCTGTAAAAAGTCGTGGGTATTAGAGCGGAGTAGCATTACAAAGGTGCGTGCCCTCATGACCGGTAACTCCCGCCCGGAGACCTCTCACCCCGTCAACGAGGCACACATGTCCGAGATCAGAAGGTCGCCGGGTTTAGTGCGCTCAGGACTGTCATATTTCAGTCCTCTTGTCACACGCTTTATTCTCAAGAGGCTTCACAGAAAATCGAGTTATTTGTTTTATTGTCAGCACTTTCTAGAGATCAAACAATTTTACCAGACAGAACAAGTTTACCAGAAGTGTCTTCAAGTAGCCAGATGTTGGTTCCTCATTCATCCCTTTAGCACTCCACTGAAAAGTCTGTTAGTTGTCCCACATGTGTTTTTCACATGTGATAAAGACATCCCAGTAGGAAGTCTCAGTGGTCGTCAACCCAAAGGGTCTAAGACCCTTCCAAGCAAAGTTTTTTGGAACTTTTCTTAGGAGCATTAAACCCAAGTTACTGAAATGACAGCTCATGTCAAAGTGTTGCATAAAGCCACAAAACGCCAGAACCAGCTGATTCATGTTGATTGTGTAAGCACCTCTGTACTGTAAAATGTTGTATATTAGCACAAGATTGACAGTTTCAGAATCCACTGGAATTTCTTTAATTGAAGAGTTGTGATAGTTAAAAGAACAGTTGGGCTAGACCAGGGGTCTCAAACTCAATCGCACAGGGGGCCAAAATTCAAAACACACCGTATGTCGCGGGCCAAACAGGATAAACACTTATTAAAAAATTGTAAAATTTTATTTTTAAAGCTTTAAAACCATGACTTTTTAATATAATTATGAACTAGATACAAAGCATTACCTGCAATAATTCTGGTGTGAATGCTGTAAGCTGAAGTTGGCCGCTGCAGCTGCTACTGCTGATAGCTGACAACGCTGAAATCACTGAAGATGATAGCTAGCTAAAATAGTAGCTAACTGCCAAATTAGCCTCAAAACAACAACAAAAAAAACTTATGCTAGACAAAACAACTAGTATGTAGCTGAAAAAATAGCTAAACTTGAAAATAGCCGGAAAGAACTGAAAAAAAGCCTAAATTAGTCAAAACAGCTAGCATGTAGCTGAAGTATTAGCTAAACTCTAAAACAGCCTAAAAAACCTAAATAAAACTAAATTAGCCAAGGCAGCTAATGTGTAAATATTAGCCTATCTCCAAAACAGCCTAAAAACCCTTTTAAAAAAGCCTAAATTAGCCAAAACAGCTAGCATATAGCTAAAAATGTCAGCTAAGCTCTAAAACAGTCTAAAAAATTGAAAAAAAGCCTAAATTAGCCAGAACAGTTAGCATGTAGCTAAAATATTAGCTAAACTCTGAAATAGCCCAAAAATCTGAAAAAAGCCTAAATTAGCCAGAACAGTTAGCATGTAGCTAAAAATGTTAGCTAAACTCTGAAATAGCCTAAAAAACCGAAAAAGCCTCTATGTTAAAGGGTCCAAAATGTATATTATTTGCATTTGTCTTCAACAAACTGGACAGGACTTGGTGTTTTACAAAATCTTTCTCTATTGTGGATTTGTCATGACGAGCCACAAAGATGAGCTTCAGAAATGATTGTCGACACACTTTCATTCAAAGCTGCTTTAAATAAGTAGTTGACTGGAATGTTTTGCTTTAATGACTTCTTGTTCCTAAAGATTAGCTTATATAAGACGAGCCCGTATGCGGCGGGGGAAGGCGGCAGCTGGCATGTCTATGTGTCGTGGCGAGCAGATGTTAGGCCTCCAGATCTATACCACGACCATTAGGTCAGTAACAGTTCCTCTGGCTCGGGGCAACAATCTGCAAACACCAGCCCTGCTAGCCGGCGGCCCTGATGTGAGAACGGATGCCCTACTTCTGCGCCGGCTCGTAATCTGACCTCTTTCGACAGCCTGCAAACATCATAACCAGTGTGTTTAATCCAAGGCCAAAGTTGGTAGTGGTGGTGGTGGTGGGTGGGGGGAGAATATAAGTATTTGTGATTGTCTGACACAATTCCAAGTGAGGGAAATGAGGTTGACATACAAACCTTTGTGCAGAAACAGGAAAAGCTGGAATGCTGATGCCAAACTTGTGCTAGTAGAGCAGTAAACGCGATTCCTTGGGTAAAGGCTGAGCTCAAACGGTCTCTAATATGAGGTGCGCTCGAAACAGTCCAGACGCCCATTATCTGTTAAAAAGCAATTGCCTCCTTAAGGAAGTGACTTCAAAGCATCGACCCCCTTCTATCTTGTTAAGGACCGCAGATGTGTTGAACAAAGGGTCTGATTCATCTGGACTAGGGGTACAACACTTGTGTTCCAGGTTCTTTTTGAGTGACTGACCTCAGGTCAATTGAGAAAAAACAAGATGCATTAGGAACTACAGGAAAACTCCTTACAAGCTAGCGGTTATCGGTTTAGTTGAAATACTCCTGTGCATAAGACAAATGGTCATTCTGTATGGTTATTCATTTTTTAAGATTCGCAATCAACCCGCTCTCCCTTTGCGATCGACATATTGGGCACCCCTAATCAGAGAAAATCTCGTAAGAATGTCAAGTAGTGTGATTCAAAAGCAACAAATTAAAATACTTGCGTTTAGTTAACGGGGTTTGTCTGATTTCATTCACTACTCACTATATAGTGCGTTATTTTCTACTGCTGTCCGAATCGTGACGTCGTACTTGCCGTTTTAAAATTTCTTTTAAAATTCAGGCCACTAGATAGTCCAACACATTCTCATTCCCGAGTTGTCACAATAGGACGCATGGTCACGGACCCCTCCGTGTACTTTTTTTTGTACTTTTGGTGTCCTCAACTCGTTGTCTTCCAATTAAATCAGGGGTTCTGTGATTTTGTCGGATGCAGTACCGGTCCACGTCTAGTACTCTAACTCGGTATCCTAACGCTGGCCTGGTTGGCGTCTGGAACCGGAACTGATCAGCGTCTGGTTCCCTAACACGGTATTCTAACCCAGTATTCTAACTCTAGCCTGGTCTGCGTCTGAAACTGGCAATAATCCGGGTCTGGTACCCTAAACCGCTATTGTAACCCAGTATTCTAACCCTGGCCTGGTCTGCGTCTGGAACCGGAACTGATCAGAGTCTGGTACCCTAATCCGGTATTCTAACCCAGTGTTCTAACCCTACCCTGGTCTGCGTCTGAAACTGGCAATGATCTGGGTCTGGTACCCTAAACCGGTATTCTAACCCAGTATTCTAACCCTAGCCTGGTCTGCGTCTGGAACCGGAACTGATCAGTCTGATACCCTAATCCGGTATTCTAACCCAGTATTCTAACCCTAGCCTGGTCTGCGTCTGAAACTGGCAATGATCCGGGTCTGGTACCCTAAACCGGTATTCTAACCCAGTATTCTAACTCTGGCCTGGTCTGCGTCTGGAACCGGCACTGATCTGCAACTGGTACCCTAACCCGGTGTTTCAACCCAGTGTTCTATCCCTAGCCTTTTCTACGTCCGGAACTGGCAATGATACCGCGTCTGGTATCCTAATCCGGTATTCAAACCCAGTATTCTAATCCCAGCCTGGGCCGCATCCGGAACCGGCACTAATACGTGTCTGGTACCATAACCCTGTATCCTGACCTTAGCCCAGTCTGCGTCCGGAACAGGTACTGATCCAAATCTGGTACTCTAACGCAGAATTCTAACCGATACCAACCTGCGCTCGGCACCTGTACCAATTTGCGTTCTGTACCAGGTTAAGGTTACCGGGTTAGCGCTCCGGTGTGGTCCATGTACCGATACCGGTTAGCGGCCTGGAGGTTGGGGAGCCTTGAAATAATTGGAACAGTCAGCACGTCAAAAACAACACGTTGGGGACACTCAAAACGTTAATTTTTTTACACGTCAAAATGTGACGACTGGGCAATGAGAATGTAGTAGTTAGGGTTAGTAGGGAGGGTCTTCTTCTTTTACCACTATTAACTCGCTGCCTACTGTTGAAAGAGGCTTGGTGCAGAAAGTTGAAATCTTATTGGAAATTGTTCGATTCTTTGCTAGCATCTTCGCAAAGGCAGATATGGATTATCACAATGTTAGGAGACTACCCTTGAGTCTATCTTTATTAGAAAAACAAACATAGTCGTCATCAGGCACATTGGTTCGCCATATAAATCATCAATACTGAGAGCTTGGTGAGTTTACGACTCATTGATTGGTAAAAGTACAACCTGGTTTAGCTAGTAACTACTAGTTCATTTAAGGGTTACATTAAATGGTCTTAAAAAGTTGTGTAGCCATGTGTGAACCCCAAAAGCCTAAAACACACTTTTCCATGTGTTTATATAGACTTGTCATGGGAAGTTGCTGCTTAAACGGTGCTGTGTCCGACCATCGGATGAACTACAAACTGCTCCCTCTTGGAGCACCTTCTCCCGTCCCGGTCCAGCTGTTGGAATGGTAATGAGAGTAGCACATGAGTGCGCGCACACTCCACCGCTCTAAAACTTCCCTCTGTGGACCGCGGAGGGGTCGAGGGGGGGGCGGACGAACCCGAGCGTGACCGTCCAAACAACACGTCCCTACTTGAAAGGCCGTCCGTGCCTGTTTACATCATTGGTGCATGACTTATATACACGCGTGCGTTGAATATGCGAGCGCGCGGGACATGTTCTCACATACCGAGTGACGTGCAGAGAGGAACGGTCCGCAGTAAATCTGCAAACAGCCTTCATCGTCTGCTGTTGTTGTTAGTCCTACGGTGTGTCTCCCACATCCTGCTGTGAAGTCCAATCCTTCATCGCCAAAAAGTGAGTTTTTGAAGTTGAAAGCTGTTGTTTTTTAAAGCCTCAAATATATTAGTAAAAAATTTTTCTACTTCTTTAAGCAGAACTTTCCTCTGCTGATATATTAGATACATAAGATCTTCTCACTGGACTGTCACTACCTGATACTAGCGTACGAATTCACAGTTGAAAAAGGTTTGATCCGAAATGTCGGAATGGTACAAATATCGCAAATTTTGCATTCAGGCTTTTTTTTTTTACTTATTATTTTGACATATGAAAGACTTGGTGTCATATAATCCCAACCAGACACAAACCGCAACTGTTAGTGGTCAATTTTCAAATGCTTGACACTTTCGCGTTTTGAAAAGGTCGTCACCATCAAATCAGAGTCCCTAATTGGTCAAAGTTCAGTTTGTTTAACGTTCAGTGCGGGTTATATTATATTATGCGCTTATATATGTGTTAACGTAGACTTTTTATTGGAGGTGGAGACTCTAACCTGCGTTTCGAAACCTGGATTGAATGTAGCTTAAGCCACATTCACCAGGGACTGATCAAAAGTTGCACCCAGACCATCTTTTGAACTATTTACGAAGCGTTCCAAGTGCTCTTTTGATTGCGATTATGCAGGTTTTTATGCCAAAATCCCAAAAGTTCTGTCAAATTCATAGTTTCTGCAGAGCGGCAGTAGTTCATCCAAAAGTTATGGGTGGAACCTTTGGTGTCAAGCAACCCCGCTCCCATTTCCCGTCACCCGTCTGTTAACACCAACTCGTTTTGGTTCGGGAGTCGCATTCATCAGTTTTTAGGTTATACAGAAAATTTGTTTATTTATTTTGTTTATCACAATCTTCTCCCAAAATAAAAGACTCTGGCACAACAGGAACTTGTGGCCCTTCCATTCTATTTTCTACATAATAAATTGGCTTTTTTCCAATGGAATTTTATCATAATTTCCTGATTCATGACTTGAATAAAAATGCTTAAAGGGCCTAAGTCATGCCAAATTAACTTTTTGAGCTTTTAAGTGAATTATAATGCTCTTTTCTGACTAAAAACCACCCCAACGCAGTATTTAAATCATTTAACACATTTCTTAACATTCCTCTGAAAAATGGAGCTCTGAGCACCAGCCCCTTCCAACCCACGAAAACGAGCTGATGTCACAAAGTGGGAAAAGCCTCTTCCAGAAAAACATAAACACCCAATTTATAGGTAGCAGGTACCAGTGTAGCCAGTATTAATAAAGGCATATATATGGTATGGACAACCATCTTTGCAAGATCAGATGTTGTTTGGTTTCGTAAACAAAACGCAGACACGCTGCCGAGGTCGGCTCTAAGTTGACGTAATGAAATGGGCGGCACTCACAAACAGCAGAGGGCGGAGCCACAGAGATCAAAGTGTCTTACTTCCTGTTAGGAAAAAAACTCACAAAAATAACTCATATTTTATGAATAAATATTAATTCTCCTGCTCCTTTCTGTACGTTTCTTGCCATGTAAAAGCTCAGCAGAGTGCTTCAGCAATCTTGGTTTTAAAAGTTCAGCTTGTTCAGGACATTACTGCTTGTATTTTTGATAAACTCTATAGTTTTTGAAATCGAACAAATTACGCTCCATAGTAAATGAATGGGAAAGCCTTCAAATCTACAAAATTTTAAGATTAGCAACAAGCCTTTAAATGTATTCATGGGCTATGTTTTCATCTTTTATAGTAATTAAAAGAAATGCGTAGAGATTGCATTTTATACCTAATTATACCCAACTTTTTTTTAACTAATTTGGCATCTACTAAGTTTTTTTTTTTAACCTAATTTGGAGGTTAGCTAATATTTTAGCGAATGTTTTTGGTTAATTTGTTATCTACTGAGGTCATTATAGGTTCATTTAGAGTTTAGCTTCTATTTTAGCAACATGCTAACGTTTTGACTAATTTAGTTAATTGAGGAATTTTAAGCAATTTTTGGAGTTTAGCTAGCATTCAAGTAACAAGCTAACTTGTGTGATTAATTTGACCTCTTCTGAGGTTTTTGTGGGCTAATTTAGAGTTTAGCTCATATTTTAGCAACACACTACATATTTCGCAAAATTAGCATGTATTAGGGATTTTTAAGCAAATTTACTACAATCATTTTCAGAACTTAAGCGCACTGTCATAGCTCTTTAGCAGAATTTCCAGACTTTTAGTAAATTTAACATTTTGCTAATAGCTTTTAGGCTATTTTCGAAGTTTAGCTAAATTTTTAGCCACATGCTAGATGTCTTGGCTAATTTAGGCTTTTTTTCATTTTTTTAGGCTATTTTTAAAGTTAAGCTATTTTTTCAGCTACATGCTAGCTGTTTTAGCTAATTTAGACTTTTTCAGTTTTTTAAGGCTATTTTCAGCTACATGCTAGCTGTTTTAACTAATTTAGACTTTTTCAGTTTTTTAAGGCTATTTTCAGCTACATGCTAGCTGTTTTAACTAATTTAGACTTTTTCAATTTTTTAGGCTATTTTTGAAGTTTAGCTATTTTTTTTAGCTACAAGCTAGCTGTCTGGGCTAATTTAAGTTTTTTTCAGTTTTTTAGGCTATTTTTAGTGTTTTGCTATTTTTTTAGCTACATGCTAGCTGTTTTAGCTAATTTAGACTTATTTCACTCTTTTAGGCTATTTTTTAAGTTTAGTTATTTTTTAAGCTACATGCTAGCTGTTTTAACTAATTTAGACTTTTTCAGTTTTTTAGGCTATTTTTTAACTTTAGCTAATTCTTTAGCTACATGCTAGGTGTCTTAGCTAATTTAGGCTTTTTCAGTTTTTTAGGCTATTTTTAAAGTTTAGCTATTTTTTCAGCTACATGCTAGCTGTTTTAGCTAATTTAGACTTCTTTTACTCTTTTAGGCTATTTTTGAAGTTTAGTTATTTTTTCAGCTACATGCTAGCTGTTTTAACTAATTTAGACTTTTTCAGTTTTTTAGGCTATTTTTTAGCTACATGCTAGCTGTTTTGGTTAACCTAATTTTTTAATAGATTTTGAGGCTAATTTAGCATTAGCTAATATTTTAGCTGGCTGTTAGCTTTTGCATTTTCAGCAAATGCCTTTAGCAAAAAGCATTCACTGTAGCATTATTGCAGGTCATGCAACTTTTCTAGTTTGTTGTTTAGTCTTCCATAGGTAATATTTGATCATATATTAAGATATAATGTACTCTGAAAAACTTAAAAAATGGTATAGGTCCTTTTAAACTCATTTTTTTCTTAATATATGTTCTTCATCATTAGAAAAATTCCATAATAAAACAAAACAATATTTTCATTGGTGTGGATCTTTAAGCAAGACCAGTAAACAAACTCCCGAGCTACAGATGACCCTCAATAACCTCTACTACTTCCTTCAAGATCCACAAAAAGGAGAGAAAGTCTCTTAGAACCAGCAAGCAAAGCTGAATGTAGACAACAATTATCGCAGGAGAGCTGAAATATGCCTACACCTCTGCAGCTCATTACCTTAAAACGGCCTCTCTCATCTTCAGGCTAGAGTCAGGACCCCCCACTCCGTCCCGCTCCGCTCATTGGTCATCCTGTCGGAGCGCCGGTGAAGACGAGGACAAGGACAGTCCTTGCAGGAAAGACATCTACAGACAACTGATGGCTTCTATTTCCACCTCATTTGCAGTTCTCATCCGCCGGAGTCCTGCAAGTCTTGCGCCCATCTTTCCAACCCCCCCAAAGAAAAACCAACCTCTCCTGTCTGGGCTCTTAAATATCTGAGTTATAGGACTCCCAGGGTGGGCTGCCGAGTCTCCCCCACTAATCCGCAAGGAGTTTAACGACGGCAGGCCTCGCGGACGGCGGGGAAGCCTTTGGTGGGGGTGGAGAGCGGTTGACCGAAGCCAAAAGGGGTTGGACATGTGACCCAAAACAGTGTAACAAACTCAAACGCTCGGGGGAGGGTAGTTTTAGTTTGTAGTTACAGGTTTTATCTAAAGTCCAGCCTCTCCTGGAGTCTTTGGATCCCAGGTGTGAAAGTGAAAGACGAGTTTTCGTTTTGTGTGGATGAATTACACATCTTACAAAAATAAAAAAACACATTCTGGATATTTGCTGCATCCTTCTGAGGACTTTCGCAGCTAAAATCCCCTCCCCCCGGCCTCCGATTTCCCACCCATGGTCATGACTTGGAGCGCAAGCCCAATTAATTAGCAATACACAAATCAATTATGGCCCGAGGTCAAACAGATCCCAGTCTGTTTAAAAGATTGGACATTCGTTTAACATGATTTGTGGGTGTTATCTCCACCGACACATTGACAAGCGAAGGTTTCTATTACCTTAATGCACCACAAATAACACGCTTTAATCAATCGGTGGATGACGGGGGGAGTTTACCAAACAGAAATACAAATGACTGCTGCGGGCTGACGTTGCAAGTTTGACGCCGTGCACGTGTGTGTAGCGATACCTGTGTCCAGAAGAGGCTGCAGAAAAGGCCCTGTTGAGGGCAAAGGTTCATGGGAAGGCAGTTGGGTGACTAAGCTACCTTTGTTTGGTCCTCATCTGTTTACTGGCGCGGAAATTGCTTATTAAAGTGACCACGCTAATGTCCCATCTGCCAGCGACGCCGCAGATTACTGGCTGTCACATAAGCATGTTAATCCACTTGGGGGCCGGGTGGCAGGAAACACACGGCAGAATTTTGGGTGTCGGATCGGTTAGGTAAGATATAAAATAAAAGTGGCAAATTGAGGTAAAGTGGAACGCTTAATGCAAAAGTTTTAGGGTTTCCTGTAAAATTACCCTTGTATACAATTTTAGTCATAACTGCCCTTACGGGTAGAAATGGGCTAAAATAGGCAAACATGTACGGGGTACTACTACGGGGTAGTATATTTTCTTGGAGTTACGCTAATATTTACACGCTAGCGGTTTTGGCTAATTTAGGCTTTTTTTTTCCTGTTTTTTTAAGGTTATTTTTGAAGTTTAGCTTTTTTTTCAGCTCAACTAGCTGTTTTAGCTAATTAAGGCTTTTTTCATTCTTTTAGGCTATTTTTGAAGTTTAGTAATTTTTTTTCAGCTACATGCTAGCTGTTTTGGCTAACCTATTTTTTTTAATAGATTTTAAAGCTAATTTAGCATTTAGCTGATATTTTACCAAGTAAAATATTAATGAAGATACTGAATATGCTAGTGCTGACAGGTGAAGATGCTGAAATTGATAGCTAAAATCTCTAAAGCCAATAGCTGAAAGCGCTAAAGCTGATAGCCAGCTAAAAATATCAGCTAAATGCCAAATTAGCCTAAAAAAACTAATAAAAAAACTTAGGCTATAAAAAACAGCTAGCATATAGCTGATATAAATGCTAAGCTTCAAAAAAGCCTAAAAAAATGAAAAAAGCCCAAATTAGCCATAACAGCTAGCATGTAACTGAAATATTAGCTAAACTGCAAAATAGCCTAGAAAAATCATAGTAAATGGCAAAATAATCCAAAAAGCTAACAGAATGCCAAATTTTAAAACTTTAAAACCGCAAATTTTTAACATAATTATGAATAATAAAAATGCAGGAATATTATTCTAGCATAATTTAACTTAAACCTTAAATAACCTAATATTTTACTCTCCATAAAAATATATTTTGCCAAAATAACAGTAATAACAGTAATAACAGTAAAATAAAATAAAATGATCTGGAGGGCCGGATCCGGCCCCCGGGCCGTGACTTTGACACATGTGCCTTAATGAATTCAGCTGCTCTTGTCTATGACTCTCCACAGGGGTGGACAACCCCGAAGCACACAACACCTGTGAAGTTCAACCCCCGTATGGCTGCATACACTAAACTCTGTTTTTCAGTTGAATTGGTCTTTATTTTCACAAATTCACTAACAATTTCTTGGCAACCTGCGCTGGTAACGGTGTTGGACAGTGTGCCACTTTTGCCCAGTCATCATTCAAGCTCAAAAAGAGCATACTGTCAGGTGTAGGAGGTGGCGGCGATGATATAGATCTGTTCCGGACAGGTTTATGTAGAGCTCCGTCATGATTTACACAACGGTGACCCGGAGTGCTTGGGAATGTCCCATAAATGATCACAGCAGAGGGCACGAGTCGGCTCAAGACACGCCAAACAAAAGAAACTTCACTGAAGATAAAACAATTGCCTTTAAAAACGCCTTATTACAGGACCTTTAACTAAGCGGGAACTTGAGAAACACCAAAGTCATCAATGGAACATTTTATATATGCAATAAATCTTGGTAACGGCTGTTTAATATTTCATACCGTTCCCTGGTGGCGACTCTGCTCTCATCCAGGCTATAACACTGGGACTATTAAAATGTACAGGATTTTTTTTTCTTTTTTACTCCCAACTTAATGAGAAGATAAGCAGGCAATGCGAAATCCCGCACAAGTGAAGGGATGAATGCCTATCGCCTAATTATGGCATCTTGTCGGCGCCGGCTCTTGATTTGCTGCTACACTTCAGCAGCTGTGCAACAAAGGGCGAGTTCACGCAGCGCGGGTTACAGAAAGTTAGGAGGAGGGCTTTGACGGAACAGCGAGTTTCGCTTTCAATCGTTCGTGTTTGCGTCAAGGTCAAAGAGGAATACCATTGAAAGACTTAAAATGAAAAGTAATAGTAGAAGAAAGTATTAGATATAGTCATAAGCTAAAACTTACACATAGGGGATATAAAAAGGTAGGTACTGACCCTAAAGAAATGTATCATATCAGAGAACACATGACCTTAGACCTTTCTGGTCATTATGCCCTTATTAATGGGTTTTTAGCACATAAACGACTCACTCTATGAACAATATTTCAATCAAACTGAGGTCAGGACCTCCCTGTACACCTCCAACCACAGGAGAACTGCTCGTTCGATTCAAGTTGATGCATGAGCCATCTTCAAACTGTATCTAGAGACCTTGTCCCGCTGGGTCGAGACCTGTTGGTGACAAATTGCCACCAGCAGGCGCGGGGGGGTTTCCAGAATCTCCTGAAAGGTGATTTTCTCAGGTTGATAATGACTTGTTTTCATGTTGTGGTAGCATGTTTTCTCAGAAGATGGAGTGTTGTGTCTATTAAAATCCTCAGATGGCTTTAAAAAAAGGGACGACAATGAACTTCTTTGAGAGTCGTACAAGCTGGACTAAGATATAAATCTATTGAAAATAAACCAATCACCAGATAAAGTTTAATCCTAATCTCTTACACTCCAAGTATCTGTTTAGTGTATTATTTGTCTTTTTATACAATTTTGTTAATTACTAGTCACAACCTTTAGCAGTTTAGTCATTTAAAAGCTTACCGTCTCTTCACTACTCTTTTAAAGCAATATGTCAAAAACTCGTGCTTACTGCTAGTCTTTGTGAGAGTATGAAATAGTTTGCCCTTTAGTTTCCATGTTGATTGTGACTGCAAGCAAGAAACCCATTGAATTGGCTCAGGGTCGAATGCTTTTGCTTTGGGCGATAGAAATTCAGGCCTTCCAAAAGCTCAATGCGGCAGAGAAAGCATCGCTGCCATTAAGGACATTTCTTGGCTGATTACAATGTCTTGCAGATGGCTTCTGAGGAACTTTGAACTACATTTCAGTGGCAGGAAAAGGGAATCGGGAGCACCATTAGAAAGCTTCGTCGACTCGCGGAAATGTTGATGTCTGGGTTAGCAGTGCTTGTCCAACACATTCTCACTCCTCCCATCTCATCACATATTGACGTTTGGTTAAGGGCCCCTCCCAAAACTGTCATTTCTGTGTTTTCTGCTCCCATTAAATAAGGAGCCCCCAACCTCCAAACCAGAACCCATCCAATTCAATTCAATATCACAGAAGAATTGTCCCATTGGACTTTAAACCGGTAACTGTACAGAAGCAGATACTCGGTCATAAAATATAAGCAATAGCTAATTGCTAAACTAAGTAATACTGGTTATACCTGCCCTCAGACCCTTTTTCTCGGTAAGGAAAAAACCTGATTCAGGGAAAAAAAGAAGAAACCTTAGGGATGCCCGCATGAAGGAAAGATCCTATCCCAGGACGGACAGACAATTTACCAGAACTATTAAAGAAGAACTAGCTTCTCTGGCTCTAATACTACGTATTTGAATAGAGTTTAGCCAGCTAGGACTGGGGGACAGGTGGGGGCAAGGTCAACAGCCAAGATGAGCCAGAGGCGTGGTCCACGGCTAAGAACAGGAGCACAGACGATCTACCAGGAATCACTCCCACTCTGAGATATGAGATGATGAGCTAGAGGCGTGGTAAATGGCCAGGACAAGGAGCATGGGCGAGATGACGAGCCAGAGGCGTGGTCCACGGCTAAGAACAGGACCACAGACGATCGACCAGGGATCACTCCCATTCTGAGATATGAGATGATGAGCCAGAGGCATGGTCCACGGCTAAGAACAGGACCACAGACGATCGACCAGGGATCACTCCCACTCTGAGATATGAGATGGTGAGCCAGAGGCGTGGTCCACAGCCAAGACAAGGAGCATGGACGAGATGATGAGCCAGAGGAGTGGTCCACGGCAAAGACCAGGAGCATGGGTGATACACTTGGAATCTGAAATCTCTCTCCCTGGGAAAGAACCGGGACACAGACCGCACTGCTACCCTATCCCAGAACTGGTACCCTAACCCTAAACCGGTACTGCGTCTGGTACCATTTCGAATCCAGTATCACGTCTGGTACGGCATTCACTGCCGGGTTAGGGTACCGGGTTTGGACGTGTCTTGATGACCAGTCCGCATCCAATGCTGCATCAGGTACTGCATCCGGTACCGTGTCCCAAGGGTTGCTGACCCTTGGTTTTAGGAACAGCCAGCACATTAAAAGACGAGTTTGGGACACCCAAAACGCCAAAAAGTGACACAGAGGAGCCCATAGCCAAATGTCAATATTAGACAACTTGGGGATTAGAATGTCTTGGTTTGTCAAACCTAAAATCTACAGATAATAGTTTTCTTCACTCAAGTCAAAGAGTCGTTGGGCCTTTAACCAGAAGTGGAGTTACATTTTTACCTGGAGAACTGCTGCTGCAGTGAAACCATCTGCGCCCTTCCCAGCTCGGACTCCTCCGTCACTTCCCGGAGACGCTTCTCGCTCTCCAGTCGCAGGCGTCGCTCTTCTTCTAGCTCGTGGATCAGCTTTTCTCGCTGCAGACAAGAGCAAAGCTGTTAACTCACCGCAGACCGGAGGCTTAAAGGATTCTCCACGGGCTGCTGTGTTTACGGCCCACAGGAGCACCGTGGATATTTTTTTTTTGGGACAAACAAGACCTTTGACCTCACCAGGAAAAAAAAAGAAGAAGTGCAACAGGAGCATGATCACCAGAACATCTGTGTACCTTTTCTCCTATTCTGGTCCTTCCTGCTTCATGTATGAAGGTAGTGAGGCAACAATGACATTTAGGCTCCTAAATTGGCTGTGCTTGTGGACGTGAGTTGTTGAACTTCCCACTCGTTCTGCCTCTGTGGCAGAAAGTTCACGCGAAATGTCAAACAACCTCTCCCCAGAGTCTGGCTGTTTCCTGCACGCTTTGTTTTTTAATAACCATCCTCTGCTATTTTCATTCATCCGTGCTGAGTTGTTGTTGCTTGGTAACTTTGCAAAGGCGGCTTGATTGTTATTTGAGAGCAACTTCGACCTCTTCTGATCCGTCTGTTGCTCAGCTACGTTTACACCGCCCACTTCCAGTGAAAAGTTGATGTTAGCACGCGTAAACATGGGATTCAGGCCTCCGCGCTCGAAACTCTCTCAAACGTACACAAGTTTTTATGATCATTTTCAGTATAAAAGGTACGTCCATTGAAAGTTAAACCAGTTGAACTTTGACCTATCAGGAACTTGGATTTGGTATGGATGGCCTCACTTTTAATACCCAGAAGTGTCAACCGTTTGAGGTATTTCGCTGTGGTCACACCGGACTCAACAACATAGCCACTTTATATGCGATTCAGGCTTCCGCGTTCAAAACTACTGCGTTCACGCGTCATTAAGAAACGTTTTTACTACAGTTTTCAAGCTCTACGTATAAATTTAGTGGCCATTGAAAGCGCGTTGCATGCTAAACCAGGTCGAACCTCGACCAGTCAGGCTCTTGGATTTGGTAGTGACGTGTGGATGGCGTCTCTTCTAGTTAAGGAAGTGGTCATGGGAGATAAATTATTAATTGTGGTTTGTGCCGGGAATGTGAATCGTAGCCACACAAGTTTTTATAACCGTTTTTGCGCTCTACATACAAAACTCGTGGCATTTCATGCTAGGTCAAACTTTGACCAATCAGGAACTTGGATTTAGTATTGACAATACTTTTAAGTCACGCAACTACCAACTGTCTGCAAAAAGTGATCGAGGATACATTAATAATTGCGATTTTTCCTTTGCTAGAATTAGGCTACGTTCACACTGGACTCGGCATTCCACGGTCAAGCGCCTACTTCCAATGAAAACTCTATGCATAAGTGTGTGAATGCACATTTTGGATTCAAAACTCTCGCTTTGCGCATAGCTGCACACGTTTTTACGACCATTTTTGGGCTCTACATATAAAACATGTGACTATTAAACAGGCATTTCAAGCTAAACTAGATCAAGTTTTGACCATTCAGGGATTCTGATTTGGTAGTGGCGTATAGATCCCTTTTAATCCATGCACAGCCAAGTGTTTAAAAAATAGATTATCGAGGATAAAATATTATTTGCGACTTTTGCTCACGTAGTTATGCTAGTTCACACTTGACCTGGCAAGCGACTACTTCCATTTAACCTCTATGTATCTACGTATTTTGTCTTTAAAACTCTAACTTCATGCATAGCTACACACGTTTTTATGACCATTTTTGGGCTCTAGAAATAATCATAGTGATGGAAGATACCTTACTTTTAACATCCGATACCACACTGAATAATATTTGCATTAAATATTTGATACTAATAGAGATAGAGAAGGTTAAAAATACAAATAAAAATAACTAAAATAACCTAATCAGGTTGTGCTGTGTTGTCACTACGGGTAACAACCGGGTGCTCCTCTGGTCACATGACTGATGGAGCAGTTCAATATTTTGTGGGTTTGGGGGTATTTTGGCAGAAAACACAGGAATAATTTGTGTAACAAACAAAAATATATAAAATTGGAAGCAACAACTTTGAATTTCTCATTTATTAATTAGCAATCGATGCTTGAATAGAGTAGTCCGTACCAAAACTGGTGACATACAGACATCAATACTTCAATATCTTGGTATTGATACGAAACTACACGAGAATAAACACGTTTCATGTTCAAAACTCTCACGTCAACACGTAGCAACACAAATTTATATGACTGTTTTCGGGCTCTAGATACAAAATGCAAAGCCATTGAACACAAATTAAACCAAGTTAGAATTCTGTGGTCTTAGCAACCTGCATTTACACAACTACTTTCAATGAAAACCCTATGTAAACATTGAGTATATGTGCACTTTTCAGGATTTAGAGTTCAAAACTCTCATGTTCAAGTATAGCAAATTGACTTTTCATATCAAATATCTTCCAACAGTAGGTGGTGGACATGTGCAAGTAATCAGTAAAAAAAAAAAAAAAAGAAGAAGCCCCTCCCTGCTTGTCCAGTGTGAACATCATGGATTAAACACATGTTGTTAGCTTTAGGCTTTGGAGCTCTTTTTTTGGGACAGTTTTTGAATTGTCATTGGACTTCCTCTCACTGATCACTTCCCACTACATGTCTCGAAGACCCGGCTTCATAAACTGCATCCCAGTGCCGGCCTCCCCACCCTCCTTGTTGAGGTAGCATTGAAACTTAAAGCAACTGGTCTCAAATGTTTTAGCTGACAGAGCAAATGAGTGATGATTATTGTTTTAGTTTGGCAGTTTCCCCGTAAAGCCTGGCATTCGCTGCTGCTTGCAGTTTATGACGGAGCAGCTGGCCGCCCTTCCCCGCCCCAACATTTAAATGATGAAGTATTTGTCAGAATCTTGTCAGAATTTCAGCTGGATGCACAAAAAATGCAACGGTAAACGGGTTTGAGTCCAAGGAGTCTGGCTTATTTTTAATTTAGAAAAAAAAAAAACTAAACAAACAGGAAAATTCCAACTTTTTCTTTTGCAACACATTTTGATAAACTTAATCATAATTTAAATTCCCCCTAATAAATTCAGACACAAAAGATGGAGCCCCAGAGGATTTAGTGACACCTAGTGGCAAAAGTTCATATTGAAATCCACAGAAAAAAGATTTAAACATGGAAAACTTTAGAAACGAGCCATGTTAAATCTTGTTTGTAAGATTAAATGTCTAAGATTGTTAAAAGAATGCAAACAGCAGAATTATAGACCAAAAGCACACTATTTAGCAAGTAAACTCGAGCAACGCTAAGGTCTTAGTGACACCCAGTGGCAGAGTGGCAGATTGCAACCAAATGCAAATCATTTAATTCACAATTCACCAGCACTAGTTGCTTCAATTGTAAATGTGAAAATGAAAACAAATATGATCAGAAACCAGCAAATATGCGTTTACTGCAGAGTATTGTAAATGTAGTATGTATTACTGACACCTAGTGGTGAAGGATCAAATTGCAACCGATTAATGTATGTTGCTTAATCCTTATATTGTGCTTGAGTCAAAATTGACTAATTTTTAAGAGCGAAAGCTGGTCATTTTTTTTATCTTAATACAAAAAAAACCCTTATATTGTGTTCGGGTCAAAAATGACCCTTCTTCAAAATGAGTAAATTTTGACCCAAACAAAAGATTTGGGTTAAATCAAAAATATACTATAGTAAAATTACAACTTATATTGTGCTCGGGTCAAAAATGACCGATTTCAAAATGGGTCAATTCTGACCCAAACATAATGTTTGAGTTAAATCTAAAATATGCAATAATAAATTACAGCATAACTCTTATAATGTGTTTGGGTCAAAAATTACTCCTTCAAAATGGGTACATTTTGACCCAAAACATAATACTGAGGCTAAATAAAAAATATAAAATATTAAATCACAATATAATCAATACTATATTGGGTTCGGGTCAAAAATGACCCGTTTTTGAAATGAGTAAATTTTGACCCAAACATTATATTTGGGTTACATAAAAAATATACAATAATAAATCACAATATACTCAAAAATGACCCCCTATTGAAATGGGTCAATTTTGACCCGAAGATAATATTTGGGTTACATAAAAAATTTACAATGGTGTATCACAATAAAACCCTTACAATATTAGGTTTGGGTCAAAAATGACCCGCTTTTGAAATGGGTGAATTTTGAACCAAACAAAAAATTGGGGTGGAAATAAAAAATATACAATGTAAAATCAAAAAATAATCCTTACTGTACTGGGTTCGGGTCAAAAATGACCCCTTTTTTAAATTGGTCAATTTTGACCCGAACATAATGTTTGGGTTACATAAAAAATGTACAATGGTGTATCACAATAAAACCCTTACAATATTGGGTTTGGGTCAAAAATTACCCGCTTTTGAAATGGGTCAATTTTGACCCAAACAAAAAATTGGGGTTGAAATAAAAAATATACAATATTGAATCACAATATGATTCTTAAATTTTGTAAACAGGTCGAAAATGACCTGTTTACAAAAGGGTCAATTTTGAACCAGACACTATATTTAGGTTAAATCTGAAATAAACAATAATAAAAGCAAAATATAACCCTTATATTGTGTTCTGGTCAAAAAAATGACATGTTTTCAAAATGGTTCAATTTTGACCCAAGCATGATATTTGTGTTAAATCAAAAATATACAAGAGTAAAATCTAAATAATCAATCTAATATTGTGTTTGGGTCAAAAATGACCCATTTTCAAAATGGGTCAATTTTGACCCGAACATGAAAATTTGGCTCAATCAAAAATTTTAAATAATAATTTAAATAGTACTAGAGTAAAGGGTCCAAAACCGAATTGTGCTTGGTCTTTCCAAAAGAAAACAAATTTTCTAAAAATGTAATAGTAAAGCCAAAAGGATTACATGATATTTCGTCATGGGGGTCCAGACTGTCGAAAAGTAAGGACTGAAGTTACATATAAAAGCCACAATCGTCCCATTTTGAATTTTAATTCTCTATAATCTGTAGTAGAAGTATATACTAGAAATATTTCGCTAAAAGTGAATTAATTTGTTCTAAATGGATGTTTTAGTACTCCTAATTTATGACAAAAAATAAATATAACTTAAATTATTGTCACTTTTTTAGTTCAATTGTTGTCCACCATTCCAAATATAAATATTCTTTTTTTAATCTGGACCCAGATGTCTTTAATCTTAAGAAAGAGAACCAACGCTCCTCTTCAATCTGGAGTTGATGTCAGTCCCTTTTGCTCTCACAGACCTGCATTATGGGGACATCTAGTGGTAAAAAAGGGTACATAAAAATTAAAGAAAACAAAGAAACCTAAAAAAAAAAGTGTAAAGGAGCTCCACGCTCTACTGATTTCTACCTCTTAACAGACACATTTCATTACGTCGTCTTTTCTGTCAGAGATGCAGATTACAGCAGGCAGTGGGAGAGATTATTAAACCCGTGTCACCATTAAAACCAGTTCTGCTCCTTGCTGAGGCCGTAAATTCAACTTTTTATGGACGGCGCGGGGAGTGTGCACCATAAATCAGAGTCAAGAAACAACCTCTTTGACCAAAAAGAGGTCAGATATTTTTTTTCCCCCAGATGATCCAGATAGTAGCCATGTTTATTGATTTTAGGTCGCATCATACAGCGTTGCCTCTATATGAGCCACCAGTGACTTGTTTTGTTTGCAGCAACATGTCCAATGTGTAAGTTCATTGTTCTTTTTATTTCCACCAAAAAAAAAAGCACAGTAGCCTCATTCCTTAATTTTTGCAGCCCTGCACGAATGCCCCGGGCATAAACCACCAACCCCTGCGTGTCTGCTGACACGCTCCTGCCAACAACCTCCATAACAACACGGGATTTACAGTCGCTTTTGTTCAAAATATAATTTCAGCCTCTTTACAAGGCCAAAAGCCATTAAATGTAACATTACCATATCTTTATGTGGCCAGTTTTTCTTGCTTGAAATGTTTACTGTCGAGCCCCCTTTCTTTCTTTTTTTTTTGCAGCTAATTGGAAGCACATTCTGCATCTAAAGTCAACACTGAGGCATAACGACATGCTCGACGAGTCGCTGTGAGAACATTTGCTTTTCTAAATCCGACCATTCTGGAAGATAATCCTCCACTTTTTCAGTGGTTAGAGGAGCAGAGGTGATGTAGTGCCGCTTTTGTCCACTAGAGGGCAGCGGAATGCTGGTGGACAATTAATAGTAGAAGTGAAAGAGAGCAGACAAAGCTGTCAAACAATTAAGTGGTTAAAAATGTAAATGGAGCATAGCGGGAGTGATGAATAAAAACCGCTTCGGCTTGCCGTATTTTTGGAGCTAGATTTAGGAGAATCCACTCCTTTCAACACGTAGGGATTCCCTCTGCCTTCACAACTGCTTCGTTAAGGTCAATCGTGCATCTAAAACGAATCTCCGTTTAGGTGGATTTCATCCATCTAGGACCCCCCCCCCTTACTTTGTACCCTTCAAGATCCACCAAGGACTCTAAATTAATTACAGCTTTCTCCTTGTTGGATGCATCTTCCCATAAAAGGCCGCTTTTCTTTATCAGGTTGAGTGCATGGCGTCGGCGGCGGACTGCGTGTGTATGCGTGAGTTTTTGGGGTGTACAGTTTGCGGGGCTCAATAATCTCTTCATTACACACACACACACCCCCCCTTCCCCTCCCACTCAGTCGGAGCTCTTTGACTAATCAAAGGGGGCCGGGAGCGGATCTGGGGCTGGCTGCAAAAGCAAACATCAGGGACACAAAAGCAGCGCGCAGGTTCTTCATTCATAAATAAAACATGCCACAAAGCACCGTATGTGTGTGCACGTGTGTGTGCATGTTGGGGGGGGGGGGGGTATGGGGGTGGTATTAGTAGGACTGTATTCAGATGAAAGTGTAACATGAGGAGGATTTGGCCTCCTGGCTGCAGCAGACAAATTAACGGAGATCGGATGTATGGAAGTCTGATGGTGTCAAAACACGTGAAAAAAAAAATTCCAGCAAGAAGTAAAAGTAAACGCAATGTAAAAGTGTTTTTCTGAAACAAATATTATAAAATGTGATATTATAATGGAAGAAACCTACCAAAGTAGGGTCAATTAGGTACTAACCCATTTAAAACCAATTAAACAAAACAAGAAAAAAAATCAACTCTTCACAAAATTCAAACTGTTTTATATGAAACAAAGCTAAAAGCGAAAAAAAAACAAAACAAAAACAAATGTTAGCTGGATATTGACAAAAATATTTAAAAAAAACATGATGGTGTCTCTTAGTAAAGTATTTTGGATTCTTGTCATTTTCATAGAAAAAAAATGTTCAGAAACCAGCAAAGAAGATCTTTTTAGCAGAACATTGTAAAAGTAACATGTAATACTAATACCTATTGATGAAGGAGCAAATTGCAACCAATTAATATGTATTGCTTAACCCTTGTGCTATCGTAGGCATGTTAACATCAAAAGTGGGGTCAACTGGACCCCACAAGACAGCACAATGAACAATTTTTTTCAGGGTTTTTTTTTTTCTTCTCTGGTGTCTGTGGCAGACATAAGATCAGAAGAGACCACAACATGATATAAGCCTTATATTGTGCTCGGGTCAAAAAGACCCATACACGACATAACCCTTATGATGTGTTTGGGTCCAAATTGACCCAAATAACATATAACCCTTGTACTGTGTTTGAGTCAAAAATGACCCGAACACCATATAACCCTTATATCGTGTCTGGGTCAAAATGACCCGAACTCGGTATAGCCCTTATACTGTGTTTGGGTCAAAAATGATCTGAACACCATATAACCCTTATATTGCGTCTGGGTCAAAATGACCCGAACTCAGTACAACGCCTATACTGTGTTTGGGTCAAAAATGACCCGAACTCAGTAAAACCCTTATACTGTGTTTGGGTCAAAAATGATCCGAACACCATATAACCCTTATATCGTGTCTGGGTCAAAATGACCCGAACTCAGTATAACCCTTATACTGTGTTTGGGTCAAAAATGATCCGAACACCATATAACCCTTATATCGTGTCTGGGTCAAAATGACCCAAACTCAGTATAACCCTTCTATTGTGTTTGGGGCAAAAATGACTAAATTGTTTGTAACACGTAAAAAAAAACACACTGTCTGACACAGCTACATGTTAGCTATATAAGCGTATTAGCAACACCTGTAACTCAACCTTGTTTGCAACTTGTAAAAAAACAGATTGACTGAAAAAACAAATGTTATTGTGACTATGCTATTTCTTTAATTTATTAGTAACACGTGAAAAAATACACAGTCTGACACTAGAACATGTTAGCCATATTAGCGTTTAAACAATACCTGCATCTCCAATCCATGATTGCAACACATAAAAAACAGAATGACACAGCTAAACAAGCATTACTCTAACTATGCTAACTCCAAACCTTGTTAGTAACACTTAAGAAAAACACAATCTCACATTGCAATGTTAGCTGTATTGGCATATTCAAAATACCTGTAACTTCCAACTTCGTTAGCAACATGAAAAAAAACAGACTGAAACCGCTAAAACAAGCGTTACTCTGACTATGCTAACTACCAACCTTGTTTGCAGCGCTTGAAGAACCATAGAATCTGACACCGCTACATGCTAGCTGTATTAGCATATTCACAATACCTATAACTTCAAGCCATGTTTGCAACACGTAAGTAAACCACAGCTAAACAAGAGTTACTTTAACTACACTAACTCCCATTTTTGTTTCCTACACTGAAGAAAAACACATTCTGACATTGCTATGTTAGCCGCATTAGCGTATTCACAATACCTGTAACTTCCAACCTTATTTGTAACAAAAACAGACTGAAACCACTAAAACAAATGCTACCGTGACTACGCTAACTCCCTAAGTGGCTTGTAAAATGAAAAAAACATACAGTCCGACACCGCTACATGCTAGCCATATTAGCGTATTCACAATACCTTGAACTTCCAACTTTATTTGTAACACATAAAAAAGCAGACTGGAACCACTAAGACACGCTTACTACGCTAACTCCCTAATTTGCTAGTAACACAAATAAAACACACAGTCTGACACCGCTATATGCTAGCTATATGCTAGCTGTATTAGCGTATTCACAATATCTGTAACTCCCAACCTTGTTTGCTATACCTAAGAAAAACAGTACGACATTGTTATGTTAGCTGCATTAGTGTATTCACAAACCTTATTTGTAACACATTAAAAAACAGACTGAAACCACTAAAACAAATGCTACTGTGGATACACTAACTCCCTAATTTGCTAGTAACACAAAAAAGCATACAGTCTGACACCGCTACATGCTAGCCATATTAGCTTATTCACAATACCTGTAACTTCAAACCTTATTTGTGACATTAAAAAAAAACAGTGGTACATCTAAATAAGCACTACTTTAACTAAGGTAACTCTCAACCTTGTTAGTAACATAAATAAAACATTAGCGAATGTGTTAGCATTTTCTCAACTTGACAGAGCTTCATGTATCTCTCGCTTTGACATCAGTAACCACAATCAGAATTAATTCTATATATTGGTGCACTTTCATTTTTTTTAATCTTTTAAGTGTCTTATCTGACAGTACATTTGTAGGAACCAAGATAAAAAAAAAGAACAAAGTACAGACTAGATTATTCTTTTATAAAAATGAGTACGTATAATCCTGCCATCCATACCTAGATGTGTTTCTTCTGAATATTTATTTAAGTCATGTTGCATTTCTGATTTATTGTGTGCCTCAATCTAATTATTTTTCCATATTATTTCAACCAAGTTAGGTTTCAAGAATAAATGTAAAACTAATTGTAAAGAATTGGAATAAAAGCAGATTTGCTGCAGAATCAAATGAAGTTTGAAGCGTTGGTTTTTATTCACTGCAGCTGGAGTCCCGCAGGGCTCCATCAATTCAATTATCATGAAGAGCCACTACATTAGAGAGCCCCACTCCTGCATCAGACAGCCACGGGCGCTGCAGCAGATAATACACGCACCCCAGGAATATGCTAAATCATACCACTGGCCCATTTATCTTTGCCAGAGGAGACCCCCCCACCCACGCACGCTCTCCGAGTCCATCAGCAACACAAACCTGCGTCGGACAGGAAAAGAAAAGACCCGTGTGGAGGCTTGGACCCGGCTGTCCGTCACTCCGATTGATCGGGCGCTCCCCGGTCCCTCCGATCGCTCCTGTCCCGGGCTGATAGAGCCATTATGCCGAGATGACACCTGAGTCCCCGGACCTCCACGCTGTCACACGTCCCTTCAAACAGCTGTCAGCACCCTGAGCTCCACCGGGACTCCATCAATATCAGCGCCAAAGCACACCGTCCCGCAGAAGAGATATCGGCCTCCAAAGTGATTTTTATCGTGACTTAAACGCTAATAAATCACTGTCGGGACACGTGAAAGCGGCAGGCGTTACCTCCAGGGTGTCTTCGTCTCTTTGAACAGAGAGAACATCGAGTTTTTAGGAGTTCAGAGCATTTCATAACAAGAACGAGATGTAAACCAACTTACAATTTCATATAAAACTAAATAGGTTTAAATAATGACCTATTAGTAGACTGTAAAAAGTGAAACGTTGGATCAATTAACAGACACTTTTACATTTAAAACTCAACTCAAAATTATATTTGATGAAAACTAATACATTTAAATGTAACAAATTATTATTGATCCAACATTTCATTTTTTACAGTGTGATAGTTTCCTATTTCATAGAATAGAATAATCAGGCTCTTTGTAAATAAGTAACTGCCCCCAAACTAACTCTAGAACAGGTTGTTCTGCACCCTTAGGGGTAAAAACTGCACCTGTGGTAACATATCTGTGAAGGAATTTTCTTTTTCTTTTTATAGTCACAGAATGCTTTGGAGTTCAGACACAGTGAGAGATTTTCAAAATAAAAGACTGCTAGATTTCAGATAGAACCTTGTTTTTGGGCAACTATTTAAAATCTCACTTGAACTCTTGAAAACCAAAATGTAGAACTAAATCAGGGGTGTCAAACTCATTTTGGTTCAGGGGCCACGTTCAACCATTCTTAACCATTAATATAATGGCAAAATAAACTATGGTAAACTTGTAGCCTTGTTATTGTTTTATTGATTTATTTGGAAAAAAAAATGTCTTAACCAACCTAGTATCCTAATTATTATTATTATTTTTAGAGCTACTATTATTATCATTTTGGTAATTGTGGTGTCACACCTCATAGTTTTTATAGCAACTTAAAGGAGTACCAAACTCTAATTCAACTTTTTTGGCTCTTAATTATAACCAAATTTTTGACAAATTAAAATAAACCCGTTTAATTCCTCAAAGCATAGTCAAAAGCCGTCTGTGTGCTGCCTCCTACAGGTTGAATTGAGGTATTGCTGTTGAATTTTGTGATTGGTCAACTGGTGTAAGTCCAAGAGGATCTTCTGTTACTGTAACTCCCCCGCTTAGTTGCCTCCACTAGCCCCGCCCCCTTTTTATTATATTTTTTCACATTTTCATTGAGACTGGAGTCAGCCTCCAACTGCCCTGTTTGGTTACCCTTTAACTTCAGTGAGGCTCATTTACCTTTACTCCCCCTAGTGGCGGAATTGCGCATTGCGACCATTTCCTTAAATAACCATAATTCGCCACAGGAATGGACTCTTTTATCAAAATCCTTGAACTTTTTTTCTTCATGATTGGGCCAAATTCGAATATCTTGGAGTCTATAGATGCGGCCCGTGGACCGTAAGTTTGACACCCCTGAGCTAAAGCCTTAACCCGACTTAGCACTGGTCGGTCCGCGGTGTGTCTCTCTGTGGCGTTCACCTCCAGACCGTCACTTAGTTTTACGTCTCCGGTCCAGTCCTGCTATCGCCGAGTCATCAACATCCAAAACTATAGTAGTCCCTCTCCTTACTTCCTGAGTCCTTGTAAAATACATTTTCTTGTAATAATGTCTTTCCCGTATGTCACTGGACTCCAACTGTGCAACCTCGAAATATACCCAGACGGCCACGGAGCAATATCAACTTTTAGAGAAAAATCGTCCAGTTGCTGTAGAATTTTAACTTTCTCTTAACCCTCGTGCTCTCTTATGGGGTCCAGATGACCCCACCCTTACATTGAGGTGTTAGCCCTTCCATGACAAAGGTGGACAAGACTTCATGTCTATCTGTTGGACACCAGTAAAGATCAACAATCACTGAATAAAAAACAGTCTTGTGAGGTCCAGATGACCCCAGTTTTAATATAAACGGCCCTTGGAGGGAAGGGTTACACCCTCAGCGGCCACCGTACTGAGGTCGCTGGGTCATGTGACCGTAGTCTTAAGCCAACTCTGCAGGACTATTCTGGACTATTACCTGGTGGTAAAGCTGTCTTTGAAGTCTTGAAGTGTAAATGAAAGTTCTTAAAGCATTATGCACTAGTGAACTGGTACCAGAAGAGTTTCTTTTAGGATTTCCTGGTAGATTACCAGAAATTATAACAAGACAAAGGTGTCCCATACCATTATTTTACCACCGCCAGAAATGATTGTTCTCGTTTTTCATGAAAATGCCTTCAGAATATTCTTATCATAAGTCCATGGTAACATTTTCTAAAGATTTTGACGGTAAGTTAGATATTTTAGAGTATTGTAATTGTATTTTAGTGACTAATGTTTGTGTGTTTTTGATTTTTTTCAACCGAAAATGGTTTATTTAAAATGTGTGACTCAATTTTTTTATATATTTTTTTCCACTTTTAGTGTCACATGAATTAATAACAAATCAGATTTTACGCTATTCTGTCACCCTTAGACTTGAATCTCCAAATCTTTATTTAGTTGTGCAACAATCAGCTCAAACGTGCACGGACGTGTGAACACGGCTCATCAGACCCTAAAATCCTGCAGATAAATAATTTTTTTTTTTCTGGCTCCTTCATTTTCATGTGTTGTTTACACAGCCGCTTCCAGCCTCAGTAATCTTTAAAAGAAGAAAGCACACACAACACCTCATCAGTGGAGCCTTTACGATCCGACATTTCAGGCATCAAAGGGTGAAAACAGGACGGACAAGTCATTATACCTCCATGCAGCCAGGGGGCGCTGCGTTAAACATTAGCAGAGCCAACTGAAGTAAAAAAATAAACCTGATTTTAATACGATTTTCTTTACAGTGCTCCACAATGGCCGGGATTGGGAGTAAAAGTGGGCATGGAGGTGGGTGTATGGTGATGGGGGTAATCTCTGGCAGCACGTTGACATTTATCTCCTTCATGCAGAAGTCTCTCTTTCACTGCTGGTAAGGAGCGATGCCTGAGCTCCGGAGCCTCCTAGGAATGCCAGAGAGGGAGAGAGAGGAAAGTCCAACCGGGATAATCCCAATTCAAACGGAGCTTAGTGATACCCCCACCCCCACCCAGCCTCCGCCTCTTTCTTCCGCCCTCGCCGCCTCACCCTCCTCCTGTCTGGCACAGATAACTCAGTCAGACACTCGCATTCCAGCTAAAGTCATAATTAGCATGTCATCCACTCGGGCCTTCAAGAGACTGATTTTTATTTAGGAGGGGGCAACCTGGAGTCAGGAGACGAACACAGGTGTCAACCGAAAAAAAAAAGAAGGAACATCATGATAATATTGGTGACAATACAAGAAACAAATGTTAGCAAACACTCTTTCCATTTAGTTAGTGCTTTAAATATGGACCGTGTCTTCTTCCTGTCACTAGCCTATGTGGGCATGGATCCCACCTTTTCTAACCCTTAACCACTAAAACACTATATAGTACACTGGATTCTAAAGCTACTCTGAATCGTAATGTCTTTGCTCCATTGTTCAGGGCTCAGAGTTGATTGAATCAACCAAAAACT
>NC_050513.1:13078532-13090295 GCF_002922805.2 Oryzias melastigma | reverse complement strand
AAAAAAGGAACGTCATGCTAGTATTGGTGACAATACAAGAAACAAATGTTAGCAAACACTCTTTTCATTTAGTTAGTGCTTTAAACATGGACCGTGTCTTCATCCCGTCACTAGCCTATGTCGGCATGGTTCCCACCTTTTCTTTTCTAACCCCTAACTACTAAAACACTATATAGTACCCTGGATTCTAAAGCTACTCTGAATCGTAATGTCTTTGCTCCATTGTTCAGGGCTCAGAGTTGATTGAATCAACCAAAAACTCTGAGTTTGCTAACTTTGAGTCAGTGAACTCTGAGTTCAAGAAAAAGAAAACAGAGGAAAAAAAAAGCTACTCTGATACGATTACTTTACTTTCGTTTTGCTAAAGATCGGATATGACATCACCGATTACGCAAAGGGAAAATCGAATCAATACGAACATTTTACAACGTCTATTTATGAATTCTCTTTCTTTATGATGATGAAAATGTGGATAGTTTGATACAAAAAAATTAACGTTTTTTTCGCAAAAATTGTTCAAACGCAATGCATTGTGGTCTATATTTGCTAATGTCATTAGCATCGATGCACACAAGACTTCCGGGAAATTTCTAGTGCACTCAATTTTAGATTGGGATAGTAATACAAAATGGCGAACACACGATATATAGTGAGTACGGCGGGAATTCGGACATACCCTGACTCTTCTGAGATGTTTGTTACCCTTTGTTACCACTTTGCCTCCAAATTTACTTCGGTTTTGTGTCCACATGAAAGCAAAAACACAAGTGATTTTGATGTTTTTGACGGCTGGAAATAAATTAAGATGTCAACTTTTCTTATGCTAATGTTTTTGACAATGATTGTGTCCAAATTGCCCTACATAATCCCTAACTACTAAAAAATGATATAGTGTGGGACTATATAATGCGCAGGATTCGGACACTACTTTTCTTTAGTTTTCTAAACCACGGATATGACGTCACCGATTTCACAAAGTGAAAAATCAAATAAATACGAATATTTCACGACTTTATGGTGAAAATGTGGGGCTTTATTCATAAATTACATTTAAACACGTTTTTTTTGTTCTAAATTGTTCAACCAAAATGCATTGTGGTCTATATTTGCTAATCTAGTGACCATCGATGTAAGCTAGTTTTTTCGCAAAGAGTTCTGGGAAATTTCAAGTCCACTCGATTTTTGAATTATACGGTTCGGACAGCACTAGAAACTATAATATAGAACGCACTATATAGTGATAAGGGGGGGAATTTGGACACAACCTAGAATTCTAAAATTAAGAAATTTCCCAGAAGTCTTTGCGAAAAACCAGTGTATATCGATGCTAACATTAGCAAATATAGACCACAATGCATTCCGATCATTTTTGGCAAAAAGAAACTGTGTTAAAATGTATTTTTTTAACAAACCATCCACATTTTATGGAGTCACAAATAAATGTCGTGAAATGTTCGTATTGGTTCAATTATCACTTTGTGAAATCGTAACGTCATATCTGGTGTTAAGAAAAAATAAAGAAAAGTAGTTAATTTAGTTAAAGTAGTAGTTAATTTAGTGGTATCAGCCTGTTGTGTTATGTGTAGCAAACAAGGTTGGGAGTTACAGGATTTTGCGAACACGCCAACATGGCTAGCGTGTTGCGTGTTACAAACAAGTTCTAGAATTACTGTGAATGCAGCAGACGGATTCTGACTGAGTAATGGTTGTTTAGTTCTCCGTAGAAGTCTATTAGATTGTAGCTTCTTGGAGCCAACGGGTACTTTCTATTTAGAATCTGACGGGGGAGGGGTCACTCAGTCCAGTTCTATGTATACAGTCATGCTTTAAAAGTCCAATAGACTATTTTTATGGTTTGACTTTAGGCTGTTTTTGTTGTTGTTTTTGACAAAAAACGACTGATTACAAACATCAGAGCACCATTGAGTCAAAGATGTTTCAACTGACTTTGATGCGTTTTTGTAACCGAATGCAGTCAAATCAGGATCAGCGTAAAGTGAATGAAGAAACAGATTGAAAACTTAAAAAATAGACATTGTAACTGAAAAAAACGTTGTGAAAATTTGAAAACGGAAAAAAGGTGAAAATTTTGAAAACAAGACATTGTAAATTTGAAAAAAAAAACAGAAAAAAATGAAAAGGAATGTTTTGAAAATTTAAAAAAAAATCTGATAATTTGAAATTATTTTTTTAAATAAAAGAAAAACTTAAAACTTGAAATAAATCTTGAAAATTTGAAGAAAAAAATAGTGAAAACCTGAAATTAAAAAAAATTATAAATGTAAAAATTACTGATTGAAAAAATCTTGAAAATTGAAAATTTGATTTTTTTTTAATTTTCAAAATTTCTGGGTTGTTTTCTTTTTTCAAATTTTCAAAAAAAAATTTTTTCCAAATTTTCTTTTTTTTTCATTTTTTAATTCCCCCCCCCAAAAAAAAATTGGCTACAATTTGGTAACAATTTATTCTGTTTTTTTGTTCACTTTAAGCTGCTCCTGATTTGACCCCTCATGTCGGGACTATCAGGGGGTCGAAGGAGATGTGACTTCCTTTTAATGTCCGGTTGACTTCAAAATTAGTCAAAGTCCATTCCACAATCTTTATCCAGGACAGAGAACACACATGAACAAAGAAGAATTTCTCCAAAAACTTAAACCTTAAGATAATTCAGAGAGGATAACAACTTTAGACTTTTAAATGATCATTTGGAGATCTGATTATTTCAGTAAAATAACACGAACAACACGGACTTCATGCTAACATTTCATCAGTTATAGATAAAAATCGACCTGAAGATTATTAAAAACTGGAATTCTCAAGGATGAACACAGCTTTAGAGCTCAAACGAGCCCACATGATTATTCCTCCACCTCCGTGCCTGACACAAAATGTGCTTTTCTCCATTTAATTATCATATAAATACCTCAACTCTGTTTTCTTAACTGCGATCGTACTTTTAATCAGCTAACTGAGGCTTGTAGAGTCTGAAAATACTAGAAATTCTAAATCTTCATGGGTTTAGATTCAAAAGTCAGGCTTTATGATGTGGAAAAGACTCAATAAAAGTAGAACTGGTCTTTTTTCACACTCGTTTTTGCATGTTTTGCTCCGTATTCGTTTGCATGGGAGGATGTATTTACTTCATTTGAAGACGTGGTAAGCCACAGATGAATTATGTCTTGAGCTGTAAAAACTCATAATTAAAACTGGGCGTATTTTTTTTTCACATGAATTATGAGTATTAACTGTAATTTGCACTTTTTTTTTTTTTTTTTTTTTCTGGGACAGCAATTAACTTGTAATCTCAGGAATCTGTTAGTCCCTGGAGCGGGAACGCTGCTCCGTGTTTTTAAATCCTTTCTTGTGGGAAGAGGAAAAAAAAAAAAACAAGCGCTCCACCTCGGGGGGGATCGATCCCACAAAGAAGCGCGAACATGTTGGGAGTTTATCAGCCCCTGTGTGCTGTTGCTGCAGGCGCGCAGCCACAGTCGGAGGAGCTGGAGCCAAGCAGCTGCGCCTGCGGTCAGCTGCGATCAGCTGCTTCACCACGTGGCTCGACTTCCTGACCTTCCTCAGACACGTCGAGTGCAAAAAAAGAAAAAAAAAAATGCGGAGGGGAAGATAAGCACTTATCGTGACCTCTTGAGCCTCCATTGTCTGGTTGGTGTCTCGGAGAATGAAAGCTCAGCTGTGGAGCTGTCCTTATACAGACTGAGCCAATATAGACACGAGCGGGTCAAGCTCCAGATGTGGATACATCGAAAGTTGGCTAACTCAAATATCAAATATCCTTCCACTAAATCTATAAAAACACACCATAAACTTCAGTAAAAGAGACATTCTAAGAGAGTTGCTTTACCATCGTGCCGTCACTCTTGCTCCGTGCGACTTCCCTCTGCAGGCGAGCCACAGCCAGCTTCTCCCTAAACCAAAAAAAGCAAGACAAAACAGTCAAAGTTTATCCCGATAAATAATTATTTTCTAAATAAACAACAAAAAAGAGATTGATGTCAGCATAAAATGGTCAGCATACACAATTTAGTGTGAGAAATAAACATTAAAACTCACCAAAAAATAAACACACATTCCCGTTTAAGTGTATTTCTGGGGACCTGGATTTGAAATCTGTATTTTTAACCACGTTGCATGAAGCATTACACTGCCTCGCTTTCTTTAAAGAGTCAATGAACTGTTACCTTTAACTTAAGCTGAATAAAATTAACTAGAACATTGATCCCACCCCTAATATGTTCAGTGTAAAAGCTGAGTTGCGTTTTATTTATGAAGTCTTAACCCCTTTTTAAACCGGAACCTTTAGCTCCAGTGTTAACATTCTTTCAAGCGGAGAAAAGCAGCCTTATGCAACACTTGACAGCAGGGGTCCCCAAACTACGGCCCGCGGGCCGAATCCGGCCCACCTCCACATAATTTCAGAGACGCATCATTTTTATATATTTATTTATTTTCACCAACCTAGTTTTGAGATCGTTTGCTAACACTGCTCGCAAAAGAGTGTGACGCTAACGGTGTTTAGCAAAACAGTGTTTTGCTAGCAGAAAACACGGTTAGCATCAATCGCAGACAGAACTGCCCCACATCAGTGAAGAAAAAAGTCATACGGCCCTCACAAGAAAAATTTGGGGGTAATGAAGTGCTTACGAAATTAACGTAAATCAACAGATTCTGTAAAGGAAAAAGTGTGGATTTGTGTTGTTTTGCAACACTTTACGTTAGTATCGGTGCTAACCTGATATCAATACATCACTACTAAATTAGAGTCCTCGACTGCCCAAAGTTCAACCTGGTTTAATTAACTTTCACTGAGTGTTCAACAGCCATGCATTTAGATGGAGGCTGAAAATGGTTGTGGAACTCACGTAGCTACCAGAGGTGTAGGGAAAAATCCTTCAATTCAAGTCACTCTCTGATCATCTTTTGACGTACTGTAAAATAGTCTTTTAATTATAATTATACTGTTTTTAGCCAAAATAAACATAAATATTCTATTTTCTAGACCATGGTGTCTACAGAGCGACAGTTGTTTGTTAGAAATTACATTCTGAGTTGTTATCGTGGAGCACCCACCCCCCCCCCACACACACACACACACACTCAAACACCCCCCCTGTTTACACACTCTCCCACTAACTTACAGCTCCTCACACCCCCAACCAAACATCACTGGTGCAACAAATATATGGCGAGCAACATCGGAGCTATCCATATGTATCAGCGTATTTCCTATGTCACAAATACTCTCTTTGTCAAACGCCATTTTTTTTGTCTGTTCCTGATTCACATTGATCTGAAGAAAGAAATACTCAGAAATGCAATTTTAATCTTAATATATGTCGTCCATCAGGAGAAAAATGCCACAAGAACACAAAAAAACAGGATTTTCACGGGGTTTAAAGGGTTAAATCCAGTCATAATAAACTTAATTTTCAAAAAAAAAAAGGTGTTCAAGAATAAAGTCATTAAATTAGATTTTTTTAAGTGGGTTAATAAAAAAAATATATATAAGAATGAAGGATTTTAAAACAATAAAAGATAAGTTTCGTTTTTATGACCGGACAAACAGTGACTCCACCTGTAGAAAACACACACAGGTGCTTTAAAAGGCTTAAAATCACATGAAAAAAGGCTAAATGTCCTCATTCTTACAAATGTTTAAAAAAAGAGAAGCTGTCACTATTAAAAAAAAAAAGAAAAGTACAACAGGAAAGAGAAGAAGAGGGCGTCTGCGAACTCGCTAAAACACAGCTTGCAGTTCTGTCCGGACAGAAATAGCTCAGAGGAAACAAAACCCAGGGCATCCTTACACCAGACTTTACACACTCATAACAAACACCCCCTCCCCCCACTCAAACACACACACACACAAACGTGCACGGGCAAGAAACAAAGAAATCGACTGTGCACAACCAATCCATTTCCCACGTGAGGGCATTCCAGACTTTAATGGGATAAATCTTGGCACACTAGCATGGATAATACGGAGCCTTGTTTCAGAGACCCTCCAGGGGGATCAGAAGAGCTGCTGCAAAGACTGGCATGTCGTTCTCAAAGGGTTTGGATCCATATTTTCTTAGCGAAAGGAGAAAAAAAAAAACAATGTTGGCATCAAAACACTTCTTTTTTAATGTCAGTTTGGTAGCAACCGCATTGGGTTTAATACAAATGTTGTGCAGCCTGTGTAATTAGGTCAAAGAAAAGTATTTTTTATTGCTTTGTGTATTTATTTGTAGAGGCTGGAAAAAGTTTGTGAAAAATGAGAGAAACAACACAATCAAGATTGTCCCAAATTCAAAAATATATGAGCACAACAGGTAAATAGAGTGCACACAATGTGATATTTTATAGATGGGTTGTTGAATTTGACGAGAAAGTCCAAATTTGTAATAAAAAACGACTATGGTTTGACAGAAGACAATAAAACAAAGTATTAGGATTTTTTCAAATTTCTGCTACTGACCAGACCTTGAGGAGGTTTTTGATCAAATAAAAACGAATATTAACATTTAGATTATAAATCAATCTTGAGATTAAAACACAAAACTCTATAAGGAAATTCATCCCAGTAACCCTTTAACCCTCATGCTACCGCATGGGGTCCAGATGACCCAAGCCTTCCCAAGAGGGAAGTGTTATCGGTCCCATGACAAATGCAGATGAAGGTGGACAGGATATTGTGTCTGCCATGGACTCCATTGAAAATAGAAAATGTTTGAAAAAAAATTCTTGTGGGGTCCAGATGACCCCACTCCCAAGGTCAACATACCTGGATAGCACAAAGGTTAACACCTGAGATGTGACGCTAAAGGCCTAAATCCGTATTGCCATTGGCACAACTGCCACGAGTGGGAATGGGCTGTCTCCGAGGTGAAATACGATCAAATCAGATGGCCCACTCTAAATATCATGATCGTAGGTTACTAAATGAATTGGTGGAGTGAACACTTAACGAATGAGAGTAATTCCCTCTATTTTCGATACCCGTTTTATCCCTTTAGGGATCACAAGCCTGCCGTAGCCTTACCCGGCTAGTAATGGGCGAAAGAAGGGTACACCCTGGACTGGTCGCCAGTTGGTCACACAATCACACACTCGCATTCACACCTAGAGACAATTTAGAGTGAATAATTACCCTATGAAGCATAGTTTTGGACAGTGGGAGGAAGCCAGAGTTCCTGGAGAAAACCCACGCATACACAGGGAGATCATGTAAACTCCACAAATAAAGGTGTATGAAGTTCAAGTACCCCAACCGTGACTTGAACTGGGAGCCTTCTTGCTGTGAAGCAAGAGTGCTAACCACTGCGCCACCATGGGTAATTGACCCTTAGATTCTGTATGGGACAAAAATGACCCACGTTCCCATTTGAAAACAGGTCAATTTTGACCCAAAGGATAAATCAGGTGAGACTTAAACATTTCATAAGTATTTTATGTTTCTCAACACTCCGCATGGTCCCCATCACTGCTATTCAAGAGATAAGTGCGCACGTATTGCCAACCCTATGCATCCTCGGTTCTTGCAGTCTAGACAAGGGATAGGCAACTCCACGCCTCGAGGGCCACTGTGTCTGCATAATTTCCAAATATCCAAGTTCATGACTGATTACCTGGTTCAGGTGTGTCCAGCCAATTAGAACAATTAAAACATACCAGCAGGGTATGTTAGAAAGCATTCAGGAATGTGGGCATTGATACTGGTCTATACAATCAGAGCATAGTTTGAGTAGAAATCCTACGGCACTTGCGCATAACATACACATCCCGTTCATGCAGCATTTGGGAGAGTCAGTAAGGAGCCAGTGTCCACACCTTACTTAAGACTACATGTGGTGTTAGATGACCATACCACAGCATTGCCTCTACTTCATATGTAACTCACATTGTCCCTACAAATAATTCATGATACTCTGAACACACATATAACAACCATACGTTCAATTTTCATGATGTGCCTTGTGCTATCTTATGGGGTCCAAATGACCCAAGTCTTAGATTTACATGTTATCCTATGACAAATGTGGATGACGGTGGACAGGATCTCATGTCTGCCACGGACACCAGTGATAATCAAAAATCATTGAAAAAAAAACTTCAGTCCAGATGGCCCCACTTCCAACGCCTTTATACCTAGCACAAGGGTTATGGTGTCCGAAAGAGTCTCAAGGGAACTGCAAGACACACCTGCCCCCTTCCTAAGATGGGCCATACTTGCCTGTACAACCCAAAAAACTTGCAGCACTTGTAATGGTCAACACAATCTTTGACCTACTGTAACTACTCAACATGTTCGCGATCACTGTGAGAAAGGTACACAATAGTGGCGCAAAACGACTCTTTGCAACAGATTGAGTAAGTTTACGTTGATTATCAGCGCAAGACTACCTTGTTCAGAATTCGCTGGAATTGCGTCAACAGTTGAAGAATTACGATAGTCCAAAAGGGAATTTCAACAATGGATCTGTTTTTAGCATTTTTTTAAATAGTCTTATGACGCCAGTAGACAGTACACTCTTTTCTTAAGTCTACCACAACATTCTTGTCCTGGGGACAAATGTCTTCCTTTTTTCTTTGACAAGAATGAAGTATTGTTTCAGACAAAGCTGTACCTGTCCGCCTCCTCCACCACAAACCCTATGATTAACAGATGAGTGCATCGTCTGGGGCTGAAAATAATTCTGCTCTCCTGGAGGCGATGCAACCAGACTAAATCAAGCCACAAGTGTTTAAGTGATGAACACGAGGAGATACCTTTGACTCATTTGCATCTCGCCCTATTACCACATACTGTACACAGCATTACCTTGAGAGGGTAGGGGGGGAAAAATGGGGGATCTGGATCTTCTCAAAGCAGATATTGTTTTACTAAACAGGGCTGCGTCTGGCATTCCTCCAGTCTGTGTTATGGCTGAACGTCACCCCAGCGTGGAATTAAGTTTCAGGCCTCTTATGAGCAAGCATGTTCCAGAAAAATAAAAAAACGCTCACCAAATTTGGAGCAATTTGACATTCCGCGTTCAACATAATTGCAGCCGTTGGCACCAGCAGAAAAGTCAAAACTGCTGCAGAACGTTTATGTGTTGGGGGTAAAATCCGAGACGTAATCCGCCGTGTTATGTTTACGTGTGTCAGGACTTATTCGGTCCGGTATTTGCGCGACTACGTCCCCCAATCATTCGCTTCGCAAACTTCAACCAGCTGTGTAAACTGGTTTAAAAAAAAGGGGGGTTTATCAGGAGTCATCTCCTCTGTAGAATGTGTTTTGGCATATTGGTGTGTTGGGACTTGTGTGTGTTTTTATTCGCCTCTAAAACCCCCATGTTACCATAAATGTCCTCCACAAGGGTCCCTGAACGCCTCATTTTAAAGGATAATTTGAGCTGATTAGAACTTATTTGAGTTAGTTTGGAGCTTAAATGCCTCAAATAACCCATTTTTTTTCTAAATCAGAAGCCTCCACTGTACAGGAAGTTCTTTCTTTTCAAAGTAAAAGAAACTTGTTTGCGTAACAAATAATAGATTTCATTTTCCTTTTCCAGCATGTTGCAAAAATCATATTTTATTTTTGTGCTTTAAATTCAGTTCGATAAATTCAAGCTGTCCATCAGGACGGGACTTCCAGCGGTTTCCAGTGACCTGGAATCACCTGATAGTGCGGGAGGCCCTTCAGAAGAGGGAATCCCGCCGAGCTTTACTGGAGCATGAGAGAAATCACTTCATCTTCCACAAGCTTCCATGCTTTACAGTGTCTGTGCATTTAAAGTTACACAAATAGTCTCTTGTCATGTGAAAAGTAAGTCAAGAAGATTCCAAAGTGATATTAAGAAATTAAATTGTTGAATCGTCAATTTTGATTAGTTCAATCGTTGAATTTTTGTTAAATCTAAACTCAGTTTTTGGGGATTTTGGAGAAAGCCATGAAAGATAAAATATTTTTAGCCCTAGAAACAATAATGTTACACATTAATCTTTAACAAAGTGTTTATCCGTAAAGACCCTTGAAGAGACAGTTGGGATTTTGGCATTTTTAACACATTTTTGTGGTATTTTTCTGATGATAAATAACGTGTATAAAGACATTTTTGAATTTTCTTAATCATTTTTTTTAATTTTTTTGTTCAAATCATTGTGAATCAGGAGCAGATGAAAAAATACTATTAAAAAAGTGTGTATTTTTAACATTAATAATGCATTGGGGGCAAGACCCTCGCAGGGTCGTTTCTCGCCTTGGCCCCGCCCACAACTCAAAGAAAAATTCGAAGTAAACAACACGTTATTATTTTTTTTCTTTTGTGTGCCAGTGAAGGCTTTGCATTAAAAAAATTGAGAATCTTGCATCTTAAATCCTAAGAAAAACACCAGAAGTGCTTCTTAACTAGCTCAAAAGATGATTGGTGTGGGTCTTTAGTGTGCTAGGCCTTTGCAAGGGGCGAGCAAAAAGTGAAGAGAGCTTGAAAGAAGGAGGTAAAACTTGGGGTACACATTAGACAAGAGCTTGTCTTTCTTCGTTAAAGAAGCTTTACCCCAAAAAAAGGAAAAAACTCTAGCAATTGTTTACCAGTAGTTAAAAATTGACATTGATTATTTAAGTTTTAGCTGTGTTTTGGTATTTAAGATCCAATAATTTTCTGGGACTGGAGGTTGATACCTACCCTCAACTGCTACCCAAACTATATTGGACTAGTGCTTTTTGAGCTCTCCTGCAAGGGTAGGGCCCATGGAGGAGAGTCCATACACCATCACTTTGGGCTGGGCCCACCTGAGATCTTGGTCAACCTCAGGCCTAGGTCAAGAGTGGGAGGGGGGGGTCAGTGCCGCAAATCCAGGTGATGCACATAGATCGTCACAAATCAAAAGGTTTTTTTTAAAACTGCTCTTTGTCCAACTTATCCCTTGGCGTGGGAGACCCTACAAGGGGTCCCCCTCTAACCCCTCTTCACATTAACGTGGCACCCATAGAAGGAGGTATCTCTCGGTAGGTGTTTGGGTATGTCCGACTGGGCAGAGGCCCCAGGGAAGACCCAGGACACGCTGTGGATACTACATCTCTCAGCTGGTCTGGGAATGCCCCGGGATTCCTCCTGAGGAGTTGGGAGAAATGGGTAGGGAGAGGAGAGTCTGGACAGCATTGCTTTTGAAAATGGATGGATGGATGGATGGATGGATGGATGGATGGATGGATGGATGGATGGATGGGGGATTAGGACTGAGAGACTAAGCCAGAGGACAGAATTTAGCATCTTGTCCACCTTTGTGATGGAAGGGCTACACCTCAGTGTAAGGGTGGGGTCATCTGGACCCCATAAGAGAGCACGAGGGTTAAATGTCTACTTCATTTGATAAATAGTAGATGGTTCATGCATATTTAGTTCGTAACTTCATAAATATATAAATATGTTTGCTCTGAAAATGCATCATTTTATACAGTGGGGGTGGAAATTCAATGTTTTTGACGTCAAATTTCAAACAGTTAACGCCAAAGTTTTGATTGGACTAAAATGTTTTCTCGAGGAAATGAACTTCAGAAGAATTTGTGGAGTGCACTTTTTCTGTGTTTTGGGCACCTTAAGTTGGATGAAACAAGGCAAACATCCATTAACTGACAGATTACATCTCTCCTGACCCGCCTTGTTTCCTCCACAGAACATCGACCTTGCTTTCTCTCGCATTCTCGCCTCTCAGACACTATGTAAACCCTCCCTGTTTGCTTGACGGCATGCAAAGACACGATCTGTCAGAGCTGGCGTT
>NC_050513.1:13068343-13078524 GCF_002922805.2 Oryzias melastigma | reverse complement strand
GTATCAATCAGCGGCGGGAACATTTGCCAACTTGAGCTGACACGTCAGACCTCTTCAAGCGCTTTGTGGGAGGCAGACGCTTAGCCGTGTTTTCCATACAGGTGCTTTAATCCATTGTACATTGTTGTCCTGTAAGCACATAATGAAAGAGGGTAAAAGTTCTGGTTTCCTCTGTGAGCCATCCTGTTATCAAGTGTTTCTAATCTCCGCTCTGCTGAGATACACGCCAGCAGATTAAACAGCCTTTTCCCGGTGGAACCTACAAATGGACGCATGCTGTAAACGATGCATCTTCCTGGATCGTCATTAAGGCTAAACATTTCAATTGGCCTGTACACAGAGTGGCTAGAAAGGATACATAAATGTTTGGATGGGAGAAGAACCGACATGCATTTATGCATTAGTGTCTGCACTCCTGCTGGGTTAAGAGCCCTTACAGGCACGCGATTCCCACGGCTCGCGCCGGGCACCGAACCCGTCACTCCAAAGCTTAAAGAGGCCGCATCCCGCTGTTAATGCCTCCAGATATGATATTATTTTTTATAAATATGTACACTATAGATATAGACAAATCAGTTGAAGGTCAGGAACTCATATTTGTTGTAAATCGATGGTCCTTCACTGGGAAACCGTTGATCAGTTTATTTTTATTGAAACTATTCCTGCTTTGTGAACCCTGCAAGCATATTTACATAAAACTGTCGGTAAAAGGCAAGAGTTTTGAAAGCAACAGTTTTCTCTGATATAGTCTCTAGTGCTGCATTCAAGTCTAACGGAGGTTCTTGAACACGTTTTTAGCACATTGTGCTTAAAATAGACAGTCGCTACCTCATAGTAGCGCAAATACACACAGTTGGAATAGACGTTAATGGGGTCAAAGGGGTGCAAATCTTGTAAATTGTGCTCAAGGATCTTTCTTTCACACCTCTATTCCAATGTACAGTATAAACGACTTGGTGTCATTTATTTCCGGCCGGACACAAACTGTATTATTAATTTTTCCTTCATATTTTCAAAAGGACGCCACCCATACGTCATTACCAAATACAAGTTCCTGATTGGTCAACTGATTTGAACATGTTCATGTCCACAGGTTTTTTTACCTAAAGCCCAAAAACTTACTTAAAAATGCGCATAGCAATGCAATAGCAATAGAGTTTATAACGTGGAAGCCCGAAACGCAGATACACATACATAGGAAGTGGTCACTTGAGCGCGTGTTTACGAGCCCGTTGTGAACGCAGCATTAACCCTATTGCTCTATCGCCGGGTGATTCTCACCTGATTTTTTTTTTAAATAATATTTTGTTCTCAAATTCATATTTCTTTCAGTAATTGTCGAGGATGATTTTAGGATCTTCCTAAGTTTCAATTTTCTCTTTTTTTTAAATAAACCCCAGTTGAAAATAAAAAAAAACTGTTTTTATTCATCATGTGTTGTCATATTTTAATCTATTTTATATGAAAAATATTTTTTATTGGGTATCATATATCGGGTAAAATTTACCCGACAAAAGTGACTTTTTATAGGGAAAGTGTTCTTGGGTTGAGGACAGTAAATGTATATGCTAACACGCTAACAAACAATAGTAATGCAGATTGTCTTTGTGGTTTTTTCAGCAGACTCCTGGCCAATTTAAATAAAGTTCGATTTAGAAAGCTGCTTTGTGGTAAAAAAGCCCGTGGTGAATGTAGCGTTAAGGACAGTAACTTTGCACGCTAACACAATAGCAAACAGTCATAATGCGGAGGGTCTTGGTGTTTTTTTCAGCAGACTCCTGGCCAGTTTAAATAAGGTTTTGCTTTGTGGCAAAATTCCTTTCAACTGAGTTTTGTTGACAAATAAGCTGCCAACAAAGTAGTGGAAACAAACAAAACTGGCACAGCTGCATTCCTATTCTGGAAAAATAAACTGCATCCACTGCTGTTTGCTTGTTTGGGGGACAGGACAATGTACTTTCCGGCAAAAAAAAAAAATTATTGAAAACTGATACAAAAATATAATAATAATAATAATAATAATAAATTTTATTTGTTGGGCCCTTTTCAAGAGACTCAAGGTTTCCTATGCAACAAGCTCAAAGTTGACCTTTTTTTCCCTGAATTGTACATTTCTTACATTGCAGCAAAATATTTTTAAAAATCGGTCTACTATTATCAACTAATATTGCCGTGTCAGCCTGAGAGTCGATCCAAAATGTCAATGACTTTAGGAAGGTGTTTCATGTACTGAGTCAGCCCTTAACACCTTGCATAACTGTTATCCCACATACCCTGAATACCTTCTGAACATTCAAAGACTCATCTGGCTCTCAAAGGGGGCGGGGCTTGCACATCTGTGACTGATCAATTGCTCAAAGCGCATCAGGCAGCTCCAATTAATCACGCACAAGCGCTATCGAGGGTGCTGAGTAGCAGCCTGACCTGGCTTAATGCTGCAGACTCACCCCCAGCTGGTTCCTGACCTCCCGTCTCTCGTCACGGACCGCAACTGAAGGCGAACGGCAAAAAAAGAAAAAGAAAAAACAGGAGCCACATGTCGGGCTCCCAGCCAGCCGGTCGGCCGGCCACGGCGGCAGGGCATCAATTATTGACGAGGTGAAATGTGATGAGGTTCTGCTTTGAGCAAACAAAGAGCACACACCTAAAAATGCATCCCTCCTAATCACTAACATGTTTTCTTTCTTCGTGTTTACGCTTTATAGTACAAACATCGCCGGGAATGTTGTTCTATCCAAAGTCGTTTATAACTCCTGCAAAAAAAAAAAAGAAAAGCTAGAAACAATAAGACATTTGGCCCGCCGTAACGCCCAGGAGGGAATTTGGCCTCGTCGCTTTGAACTTTGTTTGGACATGTGCACACCGCAGAGAAGTTAGACGAACATCGCGATTAGCGTGATTTATCCGATGTCAACATCAAGCTTGGGGTTGTTTATGTGCGATAGCATCTCAGTTCTCAAGAATCCCAGCTCTTCATTAGACGTTTATAAGGAGAATAGTAGAAATCAATAGATACAATTGCAAAAAAAAGAATTCAAACATTTCTGACTGCAAGGAATGCCCTCGCTCAGCTTGGATTACCCTCGCCTGACCGTCAGTCTCTTTAAATGTTTTCCTTTTTTTTGAAGTAGGGCTCTGACCTCAATTGTTTCCAGGCAGCAGACACATTCCTGTCCAGATGACATTTTTAAAAAAGTTTGCACCTTTTAAAAAGCAAAAATTTGCCACACCCGTCTGACATCCTGAGACACGATTGCACGGATGAGCGTGCACTCACAAACACGAGTCTGTTGAATCTTAAATTATGAGGAAGCCTTAGACCTTGTTAGAAAGTGTTAAGAAATGACTCACAATTCATGTCTGATTGCAAAACTTATGTCATAGTGAAAAACTGCCCTTATTGGTAGCAGTGGGGTGGTCTAAGATCGTAGAGTGAAAATGTTCCTGCAACTTTTTTCTATGGGCGTGCTGCGGGTGACAGGTCGTACCAGAAACACTATAAGATGTATAGATTTTTTTCAAATTTCCAAAATCTGCGTACTGCGTAAGGCTCTTGTTCAAGAGATACCTCCACACTTGGATGGCCATTCCAGGCGTGCAGCCTAATTTTTAGAAAATTAGAGAATTAGATGGAATAAGGGATAAAAGTTCATAGGGAATCCTAAGGACACTTGCACTGAAAAACATGAAACATTATATCAAGTAAGAAAAGTTCAGTAAATTTTTTTTTGTTTTCTTCAAATTTGGTTGATTGTCTCAACTCAAAAATTTAATTTGATTAAAACTAATATAGTGATGCACCCTTCTGCGTCACTGTTTGACGTCTCGGGAGTCCTCAACTCGTGTTTTTTTGACATGCTGGCTGTTTGTAAAATCAAGGGTTGCGGATTCTGTATTACATGCGGAATTTCCCTCAGGACGCGACTGGTACCAGTACCCAAAACTGGTACACAATCCTGGACAATTTACCAGATGTGGTACCACACACGGACTGGTCCTCAGGACGCCTCCAGTACTGGTACCCTAATCTGGAATCTGACACGTTACTAGATGCAACACCGGACACTGCATACCGCACGGGTACCAGCACCTTAGTTTGGTACCGGATACGATACCGGACACATGACCAGACATGGCACCGGACGCAGTACTGCAAGCATACTAGTCCTCAGGACGCGGCAGGTGATGGTACCATAACCTGGTACCAGACACGATACTGGACACATGACCAGATGAGGCACCGGCCGCGGTACCTCACGTGGACTTGTCCTCAGGATGCGGGTGGTACCCTAACCTGGTACTGGACGGGATCCCAGACACATGACCAGATGAGGCATCGGCCGCGGTACCTCACGTGGACTTGTCCTCAGGATGCGGCTGGTACCCTAACCTGGCACTGGACGGGATCCCAGACACATTACCAGATGAGGCATCGGCCGCGGTACCTCGAGTGGACTTGTCCTCAGGATGCGGGTGGTACCCTAACCTGGCACTGGACGGGATCCCAGACACATTACCAGATGAGGCACCGGACGCGGTATTGCACGTGGACTGATCCTCAGGATGTGGCCGGGACCAGTACCCTAACTTGGTATTGGACGCGATACCAGACACATGACCAGATGCGGCACTGGACATGGAACTACACACGGATTGGTCCTCCGGACGGGGCCAGTCCCGGTACATTAAACCTGGTAGCGGATGCAATACCGGACATGTGACCAGACGCAGTATTGCACGCGAACAGGTCCTTAGGAATCACTTGATACTGATACCCTAACCTGGCAGCAGACGCGAAACCGGTCACATGACCAGATGCAGTACTACATGTAGACCGGTCCTCAAAAGCGACACTAGACCCAACCCTTTTGCTTACGCAGTACCTGATGCGAACCGGGGCCGGACGTGGTACCGACGTGAACCGGTACTGTATAAGGGTAAGGGTACAACGAGTTGGGGACACTCAAAAAGTAATGTGGAGGGGGCCTGAACGATATCTCTATATATCACTATTTGGAAATGAGAATGCGTAGTTTGGCAGGAGAGGACATGAGGCCTGATTGCTAACGTTTTGGATTAGCAAAAAGAGCAAGACGAACTACTAGAAATGGGGGGACAAACCACTCTTCCGTGAGCCAGGAGTAATGGATCAGAGTCAATCAGTGAGAGTCATGAGACGGAACTTTCCATTCAGAATTAAGGGTAAAGTGTTAGGCATTCACCTGCAGATGGCAAACATTTGTTGTGTTCGGTCAAATTTTAGGGTAAAAACCTTAACCAAAACCATAGCTACAACCAGCTGAAAGGTCATTTTCTTCTTGTAATACTTCACCTAGAGATCTGGAGGGAAGACAGTACAAACATGAGTTCTTTAAAGCTATAAAGATAAAATGAGAAAAACAAAAGGGATTGTATAAAAGCAGATGGTTATAGCAACGATGACACAAAAAAAGCTGCAGAGACGTTCTATTGTCTACAGCTTCCACGTGTTCTGAGGTAAACAGTCGGCTGCTTTATTGTTCTGCATTCAGACCCCCACCTGCCTGCATTGAAACACCCCGTGGGTTGGGGGGTCTGGAAGGTTCTGCTTACGGCTGTAATTTGTTTTCAGAGAACAGTGGCGCTTCCGAGGCCGACCGCTACTTCCAGACAGCCACTTGTGACGGCGTTCAAAGTTATCTCAGCTCCTCATCACTTCATCTGTTCTTGATAAGAAATGTCAAACCGATGACGGTGCTAATTGAGAGATGGACAGATAAAGTTCTCCAATCTCTTTTGGCTGATTTCTGGCAATTAAAATTGTAATTCACTCTAAGTAAAATAAAAAAAAGAGGGAATTGAGGTGTTGAACGCAGCATAGTGGTTGTTTGGAAAAAGCGTTTTTTTCAAAAAGGTGAGCTTCTCCTGCGTCCATTTCCTCTCCAGCTGCGCCAACACTTCCCCTCTTTGGATGCCATCCCGCATGTTTCTCCCACTATTACCCAACAATTTACAGCCGCGATAGCGGGGGAGGTCTGTTGACGTCTCCCAGCCCCCGAACCACCTTAAGTACAACCTTCTTTTTCAAGCTCGGTGGAAACTCAAAACAAGAGGGGGATACTAAAAAAGAGAAGACTTTGATCTTAAAAAAACCCAAAGCAGCCTGGCACCTCGGCGAACTCACATGGAGCGGGTTCATCTGTGCAGAAAACCACAAAAATGTTCTGGCTCCTAATGACATCACTTAAGCGTCTGCGAGGGGTTTCTGGGCAATGCTTTAGTCTCCAGAGCATTGATAGGAAGCAAATAAAAGACTTTTATAAGTTATAAATCCTGCTGCATCATTAAACTTTACAGTGACAGTGCTCCGCAGTCAGGATGGAGAAAGAAAGCTTGAGAAAGTTTCTGGTATAAACGGAGAACTGATGAGGCGGCAGAACGGAGGGAGATAAGATTGAGCTGGATGGCCCGGAGTCACATCGTTAAAGCTCCAGAGATGTCGGGAATTAAAACACGGGGGGAAAAAATTATGTCAATGGAGGGGAAACGCTCCCATGCTGAGCGGGCCGCCGAACAAAAGGAACATTCCTCAGTAATTCTGTTTGACCTGAGCCCAACGCGCCGGCCGGAGGGTCACCCAAGACAAGAGCGCCGCATGCGGGGACGGGGGGACCGACGGGGAGGGGGAAGAGTCAAGAAAATCGGATGTGGAGGGGCGAGAAGCATAAGAGCACAATGGCCGCGGTAGCTTTAATTTAGGCAACAATCAGCACTTGAGTCGTGCTAACTCTCTTAAAGAGCTGCCATTGAAGCGAAGTGAGTGCTGGTTTCTTTTCCTGTTAACCGTCTAAGTGAGGGGTCCCCAAACGTTTCCCTGTGAGGGCCACATGACTTTTCTTCAATGATTTGAGGTTTTCTGTTAGCATTTTTGTCTGCGATTGATGCTAGCAGTGTTTTATGTTAGCATCAATTGTGGTGCGAACAGCGTCTTCTGCTAGCATTTCTTTCGGCGATTGATGCTAACAGCCTTTTCTGTTAGCATTTCTGTCTGGGATTCATGCTAACAGTGTTTTCTATTAGCATCAATCACGGTGCTAACAATGTTTTCTATTAGCATTACTTTCTGTGAATAATGCTAACAGTGTTTTTTGTTTTAGCATCAATTGCTGTGCCAACAGTGGGTTTTTTCTGTTATCATTTCTGTCTGCAATTCATGCTAACAGCGTTTTCTGTTAGCATTCCTGTCTGCAATTCATGCTAACAGCGTTTTCTGTTAGCATTTCTGTCTGCAATTGATGCTAGCAGTGTTTTCTGTTAGCATTTCTGTCTGCCATTGATTCTAACAAGGTTTTCTGTTAGCATTTATGTCTGCAATTCATGCTAACAGCGTTCTCTGTTAGAATTTCTGCCTATGAATGATGCTAGCAGTGTTTTCTGTTATCATTTCTGTCTGCGATTGATGCTAACAGCGTTTTCTGTTAGCATTTCTGTCTGCAATTTCATGCTAACTGTGTTTTTCGGTCAGCATCAATCGCGTTGCTTACAGTGTTTTTTGTTTTAGCATCAATTGCGGTGCGAACAGTGCTTTTTGTTAGCATTTCTGTCTGCAATTGATGCTAACAGTGTTTTCGTTTAGCATTTCTGTCTGCAATTTCATGCTAACAGCGTTTTCTGTTAGAATTTCTGTTTATGAATGATGCTAGCAGTGTTTTCTGTTTTAATTTCTTTCTGCAATTGATGCTAACAGTGTTTTCTATTAACATTTCTGTCGGCGATTGATGCTAACAGTATTTCCTGTCAGCATCAATCGCTGTGTTTTCTGGAAAGCCACATATAACCAAATATTATTAACCCTTTCAGGAAATGAATGCCTTACAGGCTTCATGTTAATTTAGTTTTGAACCCTTGGGCGATCTTATGGGGTCCAGATGACCAAGCCTTACATCGACATGTTATCCATAAATTTGGACAACGGTGGACAGGAATGGACACCAGCTAAAACCAAAAATTATCTGGGGTCCAGATTGACTATTAAAAAAAAAACCTTGGCTGAATAAACCGCAGTAAAACACAGTTTGTATCATATTGCACGTTTGTTGTTTCGGCTATCTTAAAAAATCTGCTATTGCTCACAAATATTCACAATTCACCGTTTACCTCTAACTGTCATTTAATGTTTCCAAAGGACAATAACCTTAAAACTCTTATTAATCAATTTGTTTTTTGCTGAATTAACAATTTTTAACAAAAAACAATCAAAGCAGATTTTGGACTTCTATTATTTTCCTATCTTTTAGCAGTTTGGTTATGATACTAAATCTTTTAGATAATTACTTTTTTTTCTACCAAACTCCAGTTTTGTTTTTTTTTTTCACTTTGGGGAGGATTCTTCAGCAGCGCCCCCTGCTGTTTGATACAAACACAGCAATAAAAAAATGAAAACAGTCTCAAACCGGTTTTTCATTCCTTTTGGCACCCTAAGTTCTGGAGAAAAAGCTACTTCTATTACATTTTTTTATTTGCAGATTTTCAAAGGATTCACAGAAAAAAAGGATAAATCTGGAGCACATTGTATTTTTTCGCTAGAGCCTAAAATGCATGTAAGAGCGGAGCAACGGGGGGAGGGAGTATAATAATGTGCAGAAAGGGTTGGATGGAGAGAATTACAGTTTTAATTCTATAAAATCAAATCCTTCAACTTGGCAATCCTCTTATCGAGTAATCCCCAGGTAGTTTTCAGAGGGCAGTGGGCTTAAACTGCCCAGTGCTCCAACATATCTGCCCTGGTGGCCGACTGATATCCCCAGCATCCCACTCTGCTCCAAATACAGGCTTTAACTGGTCCCCATCTGAGCGGAAAGGGGACCAAACAGCCGAGATGTAAGCTCTGATTCATGACTGTGGATGCCTGCCCTGGTTGGATGAAGTTCAGCGGGGTGACTCACTGAGTTACAGACTCAGAGATGGGAGATTTCCTTGTGTGTGAGGCCAACGCTTGTACAAATTTTATTTTGGAACTGCATGTGCATGTTTTAATGAGGCAGACTTTATGACTTTATCAATGTTGCAATCGACTCTAGTGACTGCTCATCAAACTGGCAACTGGGAACGTTTGTAATTAAGAAAAAAAACCTAAATAAAATCAGAATTTTGGATGAAATAGGAAATCTAGATGCCTGTCTGTATTCTTACAATTGGAATAAAATCTCTTAGTAGTAATAGTCGTAGTAGAGTTCCCTGGTAGATTCATTTAATCAACGACATTAAATGTAATCCATGATTTTAATGACTCAGACAGTTTCTATTGTAAGAATTTGTCCTGATTTTTTTGGAAGCTACATTATTTTCAGTACTATAAGACTATTATCGTATTATATGTATACAGTCAATGAATTGTCTATGTCATATATAAGGAAGGCCGAACATTTAGGCTCATTAAGCGAGACAAAAGACTTTACTGCTCTCACAGTAATTCTAGAACTTGAATGTAGCATGCTACACGTTAGCCATGTTAGCATGCTAACAATAGCTGTAACTAACAACCTTGTTTGCAACACGTATATAAAACAGACAGAAATCACTAAAGCAAATGTTTCAATTCACAATGTTGTCGGTAACATATAAAGAAAAAAAAATAAAGTCTGACGCCGCTACACGCTAGCTGCGTTAGCATGGTCGCGATACCTACAACTGCTAACATTGTTTACAGCATGCAAAAAAAATTAATAAATAACACACAGATACTGCTAAAACAAATGTTACTGTGACAACGCTAACTACTACTACTGTCAGTAACGCATAAAAAGCACAGTTCCACATCACTACACGTTAGCTGAGTTAGCATGTTTGCTAATACCTGTGACTGCCAATTGTGTTTGTTCCACGCAAAGAGAAAAAACCTGATACAGCTAAAGCAAACTTTACTGTGACTATGCAAACATTGTTAGTGAAACACAAAGTAAAAAAACACACAGTCTGACATTGCTACACATTAGCTACGTTAGCTAGTTTGTAATATCTGTAACCGTGTTTACTCTAAGTAAAGAAAAAAAAAACTATACAGCTAAAACGTTACTATGTAACATTAACACTCCAAAACTCTAAAACAGAACAAGACAAAAAAACATAGTGTGACACCGCTACACGTTAGCCGCGTTAGCATATTCACAATACCTGTAACTCCCAACCATGTTTGCAACATG
>NC_050513.1:13055530-13068245 GCF_002922805.2 Oryzias melastigma | reverse complement strand
GACATGTTAGCCGGGTTAGCCTATTCGCAATATTTGTAACTCTCAACCTTGTTTGCAACACGCAAAAGCAGACCCATGCCACTAAGACAAATGTTACTGTGACTTTGCAAAGTATTGTCAGTAACACAGAAAACAAAAACACAGTTACACACCAATACACGTTAGCTGGGTTAGCATGTTTGCCATACCTGTCACCAACAACGTTGTTTGCACCACGGAAAGAAAAATATGATACGGCCAAAACAAAAGTTACTGCAAGTATGCAAAACATTGTCAGTGAAAAACAACGTGGCTACATGTTAGCCACGTTAGCATAATAAAAGTACCTCCTAGTAACTCTTAACCTTATATGCAGCACATAAAAACAGACTGATACCACTAAAATAGACGTTGCCATAACAACACAAACTCCTAACCCTGATAGTAACATTTTAAAACAAACAAAAACACGTTTCGACACTGCTACACGTTAGCCGCATTAGCGTATTCACAATACCTGAAACTCCCAACCTTGTTTGCAACACATTAAAAAAGACTGATGCCGCTAAAGCAAACGTTACTATGACAGCATTAATTCCGAACAGAAACAATTAAAAGAAGCACACACACACAGTTTGACACCGCTACACGTTAGCCGGATTAGCATATTCACAAAAACTACAAACTATTTTTGCAACACGTAAAAAACTGATACAGCTAAAAAATAGGTTACTATGACAACACTAACTTAAAAAAACACTAATTAGATTAAATAAAACTAAGTCGTTAGCCATGTTAGCTATGTTAGCCATATTAGCCATGTTAGCCATGTTAGCCATATTAGCGTATTCGCAATACCTTTAACTCCACACCTTTTTTATAAAATGCAAAAAAAAAAAACAGATGGATACCACTAAGTAAATGTTATTGCGACTACGTAAAAAGCAAATATTTGTTAATAGCACGTAATGAAAAAACACATTTCGACACCACTACATATTAGCTGCGTTAGCGTAGTGACAATATCACCAAACCAAATATTTTAACCTCTCAAAATCACTTTGGCATAAGAAGGTACACGAGTTAATCCATAGATGAGGTGCTCAGGATTATGTGGCACTTGAAGAAAATAAATAAGTTTAGTTCAAGAGTCTCATCGAGATTGTAGAAGCAACTATTGTGGTTTATGACAAACTCTATTACATTAGGTTTAGGAAAATGTCACAGATCACAAGAATTTGTCTTATTTAAGTCACTCTTATATGGAAAACTAGCCTTTTTTAACACTCAAACTACCTTTTTGAGTCAACTTTAAACTTCCCTGATAAAAAACGTTTAACCTTGGAGCTCCAAAGCACTTCAGTGACTAACATTTCTTGTCCTCCGGTGATGGGAAGCACCAGTTCCCAGGGTGAAGAGGGGGAGAAAAAAAAGAGCTATAAAAAGACAAAGAATGGCATTTTCTCAGGCGTTTTGGCAACACCAGCCAGACGGTCCAGCTACCTCCCATGCTCTCATTTCTAGCTGTTCTGTTTTTAGAGATAACAAAGTCGGCCAAAAATATCAACAACGCCCCCTCCATCCCTGTGAGTGTCCTATCTTTGAATGGGACACTTTAAACCATAATCCATGCTACTCATCAGGACCTCGTCACTTCAGTGTGGGATTAGAGGACAGGAGGAATGAAACTTTAGCATCACGTTGTTGCTATTAGCAACTGCACATGTGTGAGAAATGCATCCTCTACTGTTGCATCCAAATGACAGAAAAACCCGTGCTCCTTCGCCGTGACAGTACCCCCCCCCTCGCTTACCCTGATGGAGACGCAGCATCCTGGTTCATTCAGAGGACACTCATGGTAATCCACCGGCTCGCTCTCCTCCTGCTCTGCAGCTGCTGCCCCGCCGATCCCACAGACGATAAAGTTTACATCCACAGCGCCGGTTCTCCCCCGAGCGCTCCCGGCCTCGCTCCTCTTCTTCCTCTTCTGCTCGCTCAATCTCAATCTGCCAGCATGCGTCCACTCTCTCTCTCTCTCTCTGCTCCTCCTGCTGCTCACAGCTCTGCCTATCTACTCCTCTCTCACTGCTCTGTGCCGCTCAACACCCGCCTCCCGGCTTTATCTCCTCCTCGCTGGATTTCTCTGCTCAGTTCATCTCTTTCTGTCTGCCTGCGTCCCTCCTCCCCGGGCTTACATGGACGTCTAACATGTGTTCTGGTGCCCCTCTGAAGGTGGCTTGTTCCTCAGGGGAGGAGAGGCAAAGATGGGCTGGGGGGTTTGTGCACACAGGAGGAGGAGGAGGAGTTTTTAAAGTAACGGGGGGGTTAACCATAAGGGGACGTGAAGAGGCAAGCAGCAGACGGCTTGTGATGTTCCGCTAACTGGGCTTTTTGAAAGGAAGAGGAAAGGGGGAAGCGAGGGTGACAAAAAGGACAGATAGGAGCAAGTGAGGAGATCAAGAGGGCAAAGACAAAGGGTTCAAAAAAGTTACCTTAAACTAAAGTCCTTGAAGCTAATTAAAAGAAAGCTATAACCAACTAACTAACGAAGCTTCTTGTTAAATCGCAGTTCCACTCCAGTCCACTAGGTGGAGTCATTTCAAAAAATAATCTTAACCTCGCAGTAAAGAATGTTGTTTTTAGTTTTATAGAAACACGGAATAAACAAGTTTTAACCCTCAAATATCGGAGATGTTGACGTTAACGCCTAAATAACACGCAATCTTAGACCTAGCATAACTCTTCGGCGGTTTACACGGTCAACGTCCATCAGCCAACTCTTCCCCCTCCCCGACGGGGTTTCTTAGCAACCTCCAACGGAGCTTTCCAACGACCGTGGTTTTTAATTTAAGCCAAGAAAATAAAAAAAACAGGGGTCTATTCATATACAAGCGAAAACATCAAAAGTGAGCAGAGTAGGGAGCTTATGGCCCCTCCCCCATTGTCTCTTTTTCCAACTGCGTTTTTTTTGTCTCCTCCTGATTCACAGTAATACAAATCAAGAAATACTCAGAAATGCCTTTTCAAGCTTAATTTTCTTTATATATGTTCTCTGACATAAGAAAATGGCACAAGAACATATTAGAAACCCCATTTTCCTCAGAGAGGGTCTTTAAGTTTACTTTGGTGGGCCGTCATCCTTTTCCCTACCTACTATTATTGTTATCATAAACATAAGCATGACTTCACTGGTTTATTCTGAGCACTTCCCCTCCGGACAGCGACTATACATTGTTGTGTAGCATCAGATAATGTGCGCTTTCAACTTATTCTAATCAGAAACAGAGCTTACAGACGATCAAAGGTTTCACCCAAATTGTGCTCGGTTATTTTAAATGTGTGCATTCAGTGAGGTTTAGGGTCCACAAAGCATCTGGATTTAGTGTAACAATAGTTTATCTTACTGTTTTAGGAGCACTTAACCCATAGAGTCATTAATATGAAAAATATGGGATCTATGCTGACTAAGTAACCCTTAGTTTTCAATTATTATACAATTTTTCTTGAACCAGGGGGTCGCGTTGGATAGATAGAGTCATGTGTGGTTCAGGGGTCTATAAAAGCTGGTGAGTCCTACTTTACACAGAATTTCTACACTTGGATCAATATCAAAGGTTTGTATGAAAATGGCTTTCCATTTTGACTAAAGAATTGTTAATGGATAGTCTAAAATTTCTCAACTTGTTGAGCAAATTTCCCAGTGTCCAGCTCAATTGTCATTGTGTGGCATTGCTAAGAAACATACTGTAGATTAGGCAATGTGGTAATTTAGACACATAGTCCAGTTGTGCTACCCAATGCCTTAGTCACATGCACTTGTACAGAGGGTTGACCCACACAAGTGCTGTGGGGTTTTTGGGTTGTCCGGTCTTGTAGAGGGTCATGGAGAGGGAGCACAGGTGTGTATTGCAGTTTCTTTTCTCAAGGGACATCGTCAAAATGGACAGAACGATTGTCGTTCGTGTGTTAAGAGTACCGTTTGACCCCGGATCTACACTGGTCCATCTGTGGTCCGTCTCCGTTGCGTTGCGTTCGTCTAATGACCGTCAGTTAGTTAACATTGTCTCTGTTGTGTTTCCGGTCCCTCCCCCTGAGGAGGAGTGGTTTGTCCTGCCACCCCCTAAGCAATCGGAACTCAAGTAAGCTCAGTGAGGCCTTGTAAAATAAACCACCATTGTCCACGGTCATGTGGTTTAAAAATTTTGTATGAAGTTTTAATTTTGAAACCCGGAACTGCGTCTGGTTCTCTGGCTTTTTGCTTCGACATTGACACGTCAACGGAATAGAAATAGAACTCCTGCGTAACGCTATTGATACTGGGATATGGATTTTTAGATGCAGTCATGACAACGGTGATGTAAAAATTCAGATTGATTAATGAAAATCCAGTTTCTTACATTAATGCATTGGAGAAACAACGCACACGAACTAGTGGAAACCAGTCTTGAGTGTTGCTGTCGTATGGTGTCCGTACACCTCCCTCTAGTCATTAAGGTGGTTCACGGACCCCTCCGGTTCACTTTTTGACATTTAGGTGTCCCTAACTCGTTGTTATTTGACGTGCTGGATTTTACCATTAAATCAGGAGTCCCCATCATCCGGGCCGTGAATCGGTACTGGGTTGGCTTGGTACCGGGCCACAGGCAGGGGAAAAAAGGCATACATTAGCTAAGGGTCCCCAACCTTCCAGACGCGGTACTCTAACCTGGTACCAATATTTTGACCCAGTAACGGTTCTGTGTCACCAGGCTTGAAGATTTAATGGGAACAACCAGCACGTCAAAAAAACAACAAGTTGGGGACTCCCAAAAAGGGGGCCTGAAGCATACGTTTATATATGAACAGTTGGGAGAGAGAATTTGTAGGTTGTGTAGAAAACAGGCTCACTTAGTGGTCAATGATCTTTACCCGTAAGAACCCGTGGTTACATCATTGTAACAGAAAACCATCACAAATGTGTTCTGTGGTCTCCTCGGTTTGTGGCATGTTCTAGATAGTTTTTTTTCGGGGTTCTTATGAGTTTTAATTTTGTGTAGGTCACATATGTCCCACATACAAGTTTGACTTTATTTTGCCAGTATATCCTCCCATAAGGGCAGTTGTGACTAAGACTTTAATGCTTTGAAGCTGATTTTAAATTCAGTGGCTTTATCAATAGTCTCTGATAAATAGGTGTAAGATAGAAATCCATAACATTGGAGTTTCATTAACTCTTGTATGAATTGGAAGGCACTCCCTTTGCAACAAGTCCAAAAGGTGAGGGCGGTTTGGAAGCTAAAGACAAATGAATAACTGGAAAGGAAAAGGGTAACAAAACAAAAGCCCACAAAGATCAGCGCCTGACGGAACTGGACAACCGAAAAAGCGATCAAGAGAGTGACGGTCAGCGAGGAACTGGAACAGAGAAGAGGAAAGCGCTTTGGGTCCGCTTTGGGTCGAGCAGCTCCAACCCATCTGCCGCAATCACAATCAGTTTCAGCTGAGTAACTCTGACAAACTACAGCCTGGAGCTCGCGGCCGCAACCAGGCGGGACGCCTACAAGACGGAGAGTGGGGAAGGGAGGGGGGGTACCGTTCATTGTCTGCTCCCCCTAAAGGACCAATGCACGAAGAGGGGCGGGTGAAAAGGAGGAATTAAAAGGGTTTCGGTGACAGGAGCGCCCCCGTTAAAGAGGGGCGGACTTCGCCCCGCTGTCACTAATGCCCTAAACAAACAATGAAGCATGTGAGAAAAGTGGTCATAGAGAACGGAGGACGAGGGGGTGGACAAGCTCAGGACGAGGAGAGGTAAACGTGCACCCACCCCCTCAGCGGTCATAAAATATCGTTACGATGTAAATCTAGCTTCTCGTTTGTCATCATGAAACTCAACGAGATTCATGAGGCTTCATTCCAAACGCGACACAGATGGGCTAAATCGTGTTTGTCGTAAGCTCAGCTGTTTTTGTGGCGACGATCTGAATACGAAGCCAACTTGATTTGATTTTTTTTGTTTTTTTTTAAGAGCAGGTGGTCACCAATTTGGTTAAAAAAGGAGACAAATGTTGGCACTAAAACATGCAAACGCAGCATAATCAAGAAATATCAAAGACAGTGCCTTGATGTGATTCAATTTCAGAGACGCGAGCTAAAAAAACTGTTAAAATCGTCTAAAATCGAGTCCGGGTCGTGTGCGCTGAGTGATCTGCTGAGCTCATTAAGGCGCTGCTTATTGCCCTGCCAGGGGTGTCAGTGACAGATTCCACTGTTTGGAAACACACAGCCGCCCACACAGCCAGCCTGGCTCCACCACTGTCACAGACACACACAGGCTAGCATTCCGTAGGGAGGAGGGGGCGCAGGCAAGGAGACAGGACGGTGCTGGGAGGGACAGAGGCCGGAGGGTCGATCGGTGCGGGGTGGTCTGAGGTGAAGCGAGGCTGATAATGCTCGTGGCGCTCCGGTGGAAGAAGCAGCAAGTCTTGTTGGGTCAAGTGTGGGTTTGCAAAGATGGGTCAAGAAAATTTTCTTGTATTGCCAGAAATGTACAGTCGAGTAACTGTTGTGTGACACAGTACTAAAAAACAGTAAAAACACCAATAATCTGTACTTCAATGCACATATTTATATAGCCTTACAGTCACAGTACTATTCACCCATACACACCCTATAACCACTAGGAGCAATATCAGGTTCAGTGTCCAAGGATACTCTGACACATGGCAAGGCAGGGACCAAACCTGCAATATTTCAACCACAATGTCAATGACCGTTAGCAAAAATGTGTCACAAGTTTGGAGAAATTAGCTTGTTTTCACTTTTGGAAACACGTCTTATGAGAACATGAAAATGTGTTGGTTTGATGGGTCAGGAGTAGATTGGGAATACAACGTTTTCTCGTCAATGATTGAAGACATCACCTACTCATTCATGAGTCAAATCAGTTTATTTGACTAAAAACCTTTGAGGTACCTTAGCACGGTGTACTATAATGCTACATTGGATTGTTCATTCCTTCATGGGACGGAAATATGAGGAATTTTTCGGTTTGGCACTTTAACCGCTCTCTTATGGGGTCCAGATGACCCCACCCTTACATTTAGGTGTTAGCCCCTCCACGTCAAAGGTACACAAGACGTCATGTCTGTCATTGGACACCAGTAAAGATTGACAATCATTGAAAAAAAAAAGTTCAGCACACTGTCTTGTGGGGTCCAGATGACCCCATTTTCATGTAAACAAGCCTAGGAGAGCGGAAGAGTAAAAGTGGTCAAATAGTCTAAGAAAGTCTTCAATGAAACAACAAAAAATCAGAAATCAGCTTCCTTTTGATTGCATTTGCTTTAGTCGAGGTCATTGATAGTATTTCTAGAGTCAGGTCACTATCCTATCCCGCTTAACCCTTGTGTTAACGTATGGGGTCCAGATGACCCCAGCCTTACATTGACGTGTCATCCCTCCCATGAAAAATGTGGACCAAGGTTCAACATGATTTCATGCCTGCCAGTGAAAATCAAAACTCATTGAAAAAAAGTTCCTTGCGCTGTCTCAAGGGGTCCAGGTGACCCCAACTTCCAAGGTCAACATACCTAAGATATCTAAAGGGTTAACAACTACCTTTGATGACTACCATTGTCAAATCATGCAGGATAGTGTTCTCCAAAGTCCAGGGTTGGGAGATTCTTATCTATAGAACAGTATTTCTCAATCAGTAGGAATGAAAAAGATGACAGGTCTTGATTTATATTTCGAGGAGAAAGTTAGCGGTTTGAGTTTGTGGATGGATACCCCATTTTTTCCTTCTGTAGAGTAGTTGTTTAGGGTAACGGCTAAAGCTCTAGTCGAACAAGGCGTTGACCCACATGGGTGCTATGGCTATTTGGGTTGTCCAGGCCCGTGGAGGGTCGTAGACAAGAGTGGCTGCATCTTATCCCTAGTGCTAGACTAGGCACCTAAACATCTGGGAATGAGGTCATATAGAACCATATTTTCAGTGATTCTTAAGTTGCAGCAGCTAACAAAACTGGAATAAAACAGAAGTTATAGGAAATATCCCCTGGTTTAAGTCTGGGGGACGTGAATCAAAATCACCAGTAGGGGACCTTTCTGAGTGCATGTTCTCCCCATAAATGTGTGGATTTTCTCCGGGGACTCCGGCTTTCTCCCACCATCCAAAAACATGCTTCATAGGTTCATTGGTTACCCTAAATTGTCCCTAAGTATGTATGGGTGTGTGATTGTGGCCCTGTGACAGACGGGCGACTGCCCGGGCCCATGAGTGGTTAGGTTAGTCTCCGGTAGTCCCGTGATCCCGAAAGGGACAAAACGATTTAGAAAATGGATGAATGGAATCCAAGGATTAATTCTCAAGAAAAAGTGAACTAATACAAGACGCTTCACCCTGCAAAGGACTGACAACCCGTCGAAGGTGTACCCCACCTTCACCCAATTGTAGCCAGGACAGGTTCCAGCAACTCAGTGACCCAAAAGAAGGGTAAAGTTGTTCCTTGATGTACTATACACCCCAAGAGGCATTCAAAGTTGACCTAAAGATGCATCAAAAGCGAGTATCATCTGAATGATTTTACTGTAACTCAGTGAAGTACGGTCCAGGTCGATCGAGACTCGCTGCCTCACATATGAATGTGCAAACAACCTGTCAGCTGTCAGCTAAACTTCCCCCGTCTGACACTAATCCCCTGCAGCTCGATCACAGATGAGTGACCGAGGGTGGGGGGAGGAGGCCACCACGCGTCACTTGAGCTCATTACCGCCGCAGTCGATTTCTTCATCGAGGTGTGTGTTCCAGTTCTGACATTAATCACGGGGATGGGGCCGTAAAGACGATTAAACTGGGAGAATGTTTCACGGGTCCGGGGCTGTGAGACCCATCCTGGAGATTTTTGGCTGTCTTGACCTTTTTTTTTTTTTTTTAGGGAGAGGAGAGGGCGGGTTCGGCTTTAGGGACAAGTAAAGGAAATGCCAAAGTGTGGAGAGGCCGGGGTGTTTGTTTACCCAACATAAGGCTGCCCAGGAAAACATCCAGACTGATGCTGATCACATGATGGCTGCGAGAGCCTCTCCGGAGCCCCGAGTGTGTGTGCGCCGCTGCGTTTGTGTGGCGTTTTTTGTGGGAAGATGAAGAGTGTTCAATGAAAACGATAATGCACTTTGGTCATGTTTCATTAGGCAGGGTGGGGGGGTGGAAGGATGGTGGCGGTCCAGGGAGACTGGATTTCTCCTCGCGTCTATCTGGGGAAATGCTTCGAGTCATCAGTAATGGACTGAGCAGGATTAAGAACCAGAGATAATCTTTAATTAAAATGAAGGAAATCTGCTCAATTTAATTCGGGAGGTGATAAATACTCTACAAAGTAGGAACGACTGCTGAGGAATCCGGAGAACTTCCCCACAGGAGAATACATCTCGTGCAGATTTTTTTTTTATCATTCCTGTGAAACAAACAACTCAACTTGATGAGTTATGAAAAACTGGTATGGAAGCCCGGAGGGGCCCAATTTACCAGAAAATGAAGACAAAGTAGAATTGTAAGATAAAGTAACTAAACATAAAGAGCTGAAAAAAGAAGATGAATGGTTGTGATAAAAAAAAACACTTTTTTGCAAAAATAAATAAAATAAAAATAGAGACAATCTGAGTAAAGCAAGTTTTAGGTATTTATCTATTTTCAAACCGTTTCAAGTCGTCTTTTAATTACAATTATGCTGTTTTTAGCCAAAATCAACAAAAATCTGTCACTTTCTAGAATATAGTTTCCAAGTTGTGGGCGTGACCAATGAAACCCCGCCCACTTTTAACCCCTTCTTGTTGCGTAAAGCAATATTGGAGCCAAACAGCTTGGATACCAAGATTTATAAACAGAAAATCATTCACAAGTGGATGTGTCAAAAGGGGGCGGAGCAGAAAACTTGTGTCCCCGCCCACTCTTCGTATTTTTAAGTCACAAATATAATTCCAAGGTACATTTTTCGTCTTCTTCTGATTCACAGTGATTTAAATTTATGCATAGTTTTCTTTATATATGTACTCCATCATCACAAAAATGCTACAAAAATGTGTTAAAAACAGCAAAAACTATTTTTATCGATGTGGGTATTCGACTTTTCCCTTTAAGAACAAATATTTCTTAGTTTACTAAAAGAAAATCACCATTTTTTTGCTTGGGTAAAAGCAACGTTGTGATCATTAAATGAAATCAATGTTACCATTTTATTGTAGTTGCTTAATATTCAGGTAGATTTTAAGTCATACTCTTTAAAAAAAAAAAAAAAAAAAGTTAAAAGTCTTGGGAAATATTGTGATACATATTGTATTGTGAGCGGGGTATCGCAATATGTATCGTATCTCCAGACTCAATACACCACACCCCTGTGTACTGTGTACTAAGTACTATTTTATATTGTATTTGTTACAACTGAACAATGTTAAAAGTTCTTAAATGTTAAGCTTTGATGTATTTGTCAGGTTACAGTTTCTGGAAAAGCTCCTTATTCCAGATAAAACAGGATTCTATTAGTATCAAAGCAGTTTGCTGGAAAAAAAAAACTTCCTATCAAAAACCTCTGACCAATCGTCTGCCTCCAGGCCCCCTCTAGGCATTCTGGGTAGTATAGTCAAAGCTACATTAACAGTCTTGTTTCATTCATTGTCTGTATATCAGAACTGGACTGATACAGTTCACGATACAGAAGCCGCCATATTGGAACCAGATGACGTCAGTCAGTAAGCAGTGATTGGTCCAAGTTGGTCAACATTTCGATTTTGCGATATATCTCGATATTCATTCCTACGATTGATTCTTGATTGGTTCTCACCAAGTATCGATCTTTTATTTTCTTTTGAAGAGGCTGTGAAACTTTATATTTGTCATCCTTTGGTGAAACGTTCCTTTGGAGGTAGATAGGGGGTGCGTTTCAATACCGGATGTTGCGAGAACCAATGTGTTTGGCAGCTACTTGAATTATTAAATCCTTGTTTTGTCGTTTACAAGAATTTTGAACTAAGTAGTGACACTGATATTTGTGTTTACTGCTGGTAACAATGAATTTTACAAATCATTCCAATTCAATCGGTGTCATAGTATTACTGATTTGCACTAAACTGTCTATTATTTGTTGCAAAAAATAAGACAAAAGTTGTTTATTACGATTGTGTTCAAGCTAAAAAACTAATGGAGATATTTTCTTTAAAAAATGTGTTCTTCTATATAGTGTGTTATTACAGACGATTTTTACCAATTATAGCGATATCGCGATATCATCGATATTCTTAGCTATGTATCGCATATCATGAGGTACCCAGGGATTCCCATACATAGTTTCTATAGCAACCACTCTCGTCACTCAGAGGTGGTCTTGTTTGAAGTCCACACTCCCTACCACTCGAATTTAAATAAGCAATCAAAAGTGTTGAATGTCTCACATGACTTTCATCGAGGCATCTGATTGGCCAGTTTACATCAGTCAAAAATAATGTGAAATATTTAAAAAAAAAACAGTTATTCTGACATTTATAATGACTGAATAAAAGCTATTTATTTCTCAATAGAAGTCTATGGGTTTAAGGAGCCAGCGGGTACTTCCTGTTTGGAATATGAGGGGGAGGGGTCACTAAGCCAATGATTTATTGCGTTCTGTAATCTGAAAATGCAGTATTTTATTTAAACATATTTTAGTTGAGTACATTTTTTCTTCTTTTTATTGACGTTTGGCACCTTTAGGCTTCCATACCACACCCCCACATAATCCTCAGTCGTATGATCTCTGTGTGGTGTGTCTTCACGCCTTCCTGTTTCCTCTCGGACTTAAAGGGATGTTTTCTGATGAGCCCTGAGCCACTCAGGGGGGCAAATAACTTGGTTGCAGCCACTGTGACACCAATCAGCCGAGCCCACCAACAAACAAAAGCCCCTCATAGGGTGGATCTCCGTCCGTATCGTAAACTGAGGAAGTTTTTCCAGTCATTTGTCAGACTAACTGTCATAAACGTATGGAAAACAAATAAAACGTTCTAAAAAAAAACTGATAAAACCTGCATGTTTGGCAGTAAGAAACTGGAGTCCGTAGACCTGAGTGTTGAGGTAACGCTCCCTTTAAACCAGAAACCGTGGACGATCAGATAAAAAGGGCTTACTTCTCTAAACGAACTAAATGCATAATTGGAGGTCTTTTTTACACTACGAGATATCAAGCTGTAATTAGGCATAAAGCGAAACCCCACTGCAAAAGAAACAGCTCTTAAACGCGGCTAATTGCCTCCAGGAATGCAGACAATAGCCCATTCAGGCCCAAAACCAACAATACGTGTCACAGGTTGCAGAAAACACAACATATGCATGTTGAGAAAACATGAGACCCAGAAATTACATGCACACAAAGAGTCCACAGAGAAGGTAGACTTAAGGGAAAAAAAAACTTCTCTTTACATTTAATGCACAGTCTTGACTCAGAAGGGACTTTTTGTTTAAAGGCTTAAATCTAAAGTTGTTAAATGTTTTTGCTCGCATTAAAGTTCTAGTTTAATTGGTGTTTTTAACTCTTTCTACTAATTAAAATCACTGTGAGTCAGGAGCAGACGAAAAACTGTTTGAAAATTTGAAAATAACAGTGCATGGAAATTACAGTGGGCGGGGCCACAAGCTCCCTGCTCCGCCCCATTCAAATAGATTAACTACTCGTTCTCCTCATTCGATTTGCCATCTGGCTCAAAACGGTACGGCTGGATAGCTCCAATATTT
>NC_050513.1:13041586-13054742 GCF_002922805.2 Oryzias melastigma | reverse complement strand
CTTCATTAAACCGTTCGATTAACCTCTTCCTCTCGCAAGCGCCATAAAAATTAACCGTTTCCCAGATCCTGACGATGAGTCGGGGCCGGAGAGTTTGGCATTTACAAGACTGATGGTGGTGGAAGTACGGGTGTGAGGGGGTGGTGGGGGGGTCCTCGCCAACATCAACCAGTGTGTGTTGACTTAAGTGTCACTGGGGTGTCAGCTCCAGTTACTCACTGCTGCCTTAAGATCCGCTGGAACATATAGACGCTGTTAATTAGAGGTAGCGTGTATTTCGGAAGAAAGTACCCCCTACTTAAGCCCGTGGTCTGTACCCACGAGCTTTAATCAAAGCTTCTTTTTTCTAAAGAATAAATCTTTAGGGAAAATTCCAGTGCGTCCAAAGGCTCCAATGACTTCATTTACTCGTCCCTTGAAGATATTTTTAAGTCCAGACTCCAGGATCGTAACGTGACCCCTAATAGACAGATCTGACTCCATCGTTCCCTTCAGAGGGCGCGCAAATACACTTTTAGATCTCCTCGGAGCTCAGCTTGATCAAATTATTGCATTAGACTGGTCAACTTATCCAATTAAAGTTGTAAAACGCGTGGCTTTCTGCCCAGACGGGTCCTCCGGGGCGTTGCAGGGTTTGCGGGAGGCTGGAGCCTATCTGCCTCTTCATCGACAGAGCAGGCCTCACCACACTCTCCAGGCTGAGGATTACAGCCCTTTCATCTGGCTCAGACCGCCGGCAGCACGCCGGCGTCTCTCAGCCCAGATATGCCTCGTAGGAACATCTGAAAGGTACGGATTTGTGAAGCTGTTTCCCAGCTTTTGCACTCTTGTGGTCTACCGGTTCTCTTGCATCTACATGCTCAATCTGTAATTGGAGTCTTCAGTTGAGGCTTAATTAGGATGATTAGGGGCTGATAAACCCTTAAATACGACGACTATTACAGGAAAAAGAAGCCTATAGATTTATAGATTTAGTAAGGTCCAACTTTTACTAGATTCCATTCATGACGATCTAGATATACTTTTCTATATCTCGTTTTAAATTCATACATTTTGAATTATATTTCCTAAAGATGGACCAAACACAATGGACGATTGTAGCTAACTTCAACAGCTTGAGACAAACGGACAATAAAGAGCTCCATGTGGTCCCACCAGTGAACAACCACTTGAGTCACAAGATCAAAGGTAGAGCAACCAGAAAAAAACACCATTTGGATACCACAATTAGCAACTGCAACTTTATTTTTGTCTCAGAAATGCACAAATAGAGGGGAAACCACAGGAGCTGATGCTTGACTAAGCATTTTAATTTATTGCTTCCTGGAGATTCAACAAAACGAGAGGGGGAGGGGGAGTGTTTAAAAGCCTTGACTATTTTTTCTTTGCGTCTTATGACTCAGAGTACCAGTGATTTGAGAGACACTCTATCAACATGTTAGTCTTTTTTTGTTGGATGCTATTGGGAATACGCTAACGCAGGTAATGTCTAGGTAGCCATGTTGGACTGTGTTTATTTGACACATTACTGACAAGATTGGGAGTTAGCATTGTCACAGTAATGTTTTTTTAATAGTATCATTCTGCTTTTCTACATGTTGTTAACAAGTGTGTAGCATAATACCGGGCGTTGCATATCATGTGGGCGATAGAAAAGTGTCTATCGGGCCATTTCTCTTCTATCGTTTGTATTTTCTTGTTTTTATTGTTGAACTTTTGTGCAAAAACTGATTTTCCTACTAAGAAAATCGATACTTTTATGCATTTAAAAAAATTGTTTCTCATTAGTGACGATTTAATAATGACCTTTTTGTCAATTTTTTTTTTTAGAAAAACTGAAAATATACTTAAATGTGGTAAATAGTGATACATATCGTTATTGTGTTCTAAAATAATTTGCATCACGAAATAATTATTTTTTTCCATGCCGCCCACCAATAGCGTAGTTTGTTACTGATTGACTGGACGCTTTTGGTAGTGAAGAAATGGGGTTCCTCAAGGCTCAATTCTGGGGCCACGGCACTATTCCTTTTACTGATCTCCCTGGAGTCATTTAGATTTTTTTGGAGATATTCTACGCAGATGACACTATAATTTATGTACCACAACAAATAGAAATATTTCACCAGTTTAAAAGGCCATATATCACTACTTAAGTGTAACATACCGTATGTACAGAAATAGACGCGTCTGTTTACTTTTTTAACCCTTCACAACCCGAGCTTTAGCTCCAGTGATCACATTCTTCTGACTTTGCTATCCTGGGCTCACACTGCATCCGGTCCGGCTTCTACATAACTCGAAAAGTGCGAGAGATACTCATACTGCATTCAGCCCTATCCGTTTAGTTGGGTTCAGATTTTTGCTGGACGTCGGAGCCAAGGTGGAGCACTTTTTTTGTAAAAATGGGGCTATTATTAATCTAAATTGGAAATTATGCCAACAAATGTAAAGTGTTGGGTAATTTTTTTTTTAAATAAAACCTATTTTCTGCTGTACTCTCGGTTTTCACCGTGTTATAAATGTTACTTTATCGTCACAACCATCCCCGGTCTCCCTGACTTGTTACGTGTAACACAGTCAAATATTTACATTTAAGACAATATAAGAAAAAAGTATTATTGTGAGTTCCGTGCTTCCGAAGACAAGTCACGCACAAAAAGAAGTGTGAATATAATTCAAAATCTTGGTAGAATCGGGATTCGTTTACTAGTACCTCCTATGTTGATGGTGTGTTTTATAGCATGAACCTAAGCGAGTTTGGAGTCTCGCAATGTCTGCAGCAACCGTAGCCAATGTGAGTCATAGCTAGACCGCTACAGCGTCCACACTCGTTGCGGGGTAACTCTTCAACCGTTAACATAATTAAACTGGATTCTGAAGCAGGGAAAAGCAGCCTTAATATATGCAACATATTGTAGTAGTTAAGTGCAATCAACAATAATTAGCTTTTTCTGTCCTTTATGGAACACTTTGAGTTAATATGTAAAGGGTTGGATATGGTGACTAACCATTAGAGGGTATAGTGTTGCATTTTGGTGCACAGCCAATTCAAAAAACTACTTTTCTTTGCGTCAGATTCACACTGATTGCATAAAAAGTCAAAGGGTTATGGTTCTTTGTTACATGTCACCATTGAAGGAATAACATGTTTGTTAGAAAAAAAGATATCTGGTGAAGAATAAAATATAAGATTGAGTCTATTGTTAAAATAATGCTATGAGTATTATCAGAGATACTTTCTGGCCATTTTGACCACGACAACAAAAACACTGATCTTTCAGCCTAGAGGCAAACTCTATCCTTAATCTAATCTGCTTTTTTTTCCATGGCTGCCAGCTTTGATGTGAATACGTGACAAATAGATTATTGATCAGCAGATGTCGCCGCTAATGTCCTGGCGCCGTGGCCCCTCAAACACCTCTCACTTCCTGTTAGTGAAGAGGTGTCTGTCTTTGGAGGTGTTGAAGACATTGTCGACAAACACCATCTGGCCCCGGAGGCAAAAGTAAAAAAGGGGGCAGGTAAAGTCCACCTTTGGCGATTTCATAGCCGCTAAAGAAACAAGGTCGAGAGAAGGTTTCAAGAAAGACCAGCTCAGCACAATGACGGATTAAGACCGGGAAACTATAGATGGAGAGAAAAGAAGATCTAATCGTCATTGTTTTAATCCACGGGGAGGATTATGCAGTCACGGTTCCTTGACGCAGCAGCTTGCCAGAGAGAGGTCATCCCCTCCCTTCATGCTTTTTAGCGCCGAGGAGCATCCATATGTCCCTCCCGTACATGTCTGTCACCCAGCAGAAGTCTCTCATAAACTTTATTCCCCTCATTACATCCATCACGGCGAGACATGAGTGAGGCGGCAGCGTTTCAAGGCCACCGCTGATGAGATCCCTCAAAACAGGCCTTTCATCATGTTTAATGAGAGCAAACAGAACGATGAATAACTGGAAACCCCTGCTTTCGGAGTCTGACTGCACGTTTGTGTCTGACTTCAAATGTTGGATCAGCTCCATGTGATGTTGACACTGCGCCGCAGAGCTTTTGTTTCCTCCTGTCAAGGACGTGCTCGCGTTGAAAAGAGCGAGCAGGAAAGCCCGGCTGGCGTCCCGCTGGGGTTTTGTGCTCGGTCGAGCGGTGGAGCTGCGATTCGGCGCTGGAGACCGCGTGTGTTTGAGCTGGAAGCGAGTATTTGGATGGGAACGGTGCGGCAGATGTTTCTGATGTCTCATCAAAAAAACAAGCTAGAAACTGTATCAATTAGACACATTTAAATACATTTATTTTCTATTTTATCAAATCGGCACCTGAGAATTATTAGGTCGTTCCGGAGTATAAGTCACAGCAGTCAAAAAAAATCATAATTAGAAAGTAAAAGTCATAGTTTTAGGAGAAATATATGTAACAAGAATAAAAAATTATCTGGAAAGGCAATTCATAATAGTAGTAGGGTTGGGAATCAATTAAAAAAATTAACTCATTAATCGCAAACCTGGAAAAAATTAATCGCCATTAATCGCTTTAATTTTTTTTTTAAGTCTCTGTATTTGCCGACCACTTTTTATCTTCGAATAATCACAATGTGAAATCACACGCATAATTCTACATTTACAAAATATTTATTTTTAATTAGTGCTGTAAATGGATTACAAAAAAAATCCAATTAATCGCACTTTTGTTTTGTAATTAATCACGATTAATCGCAATGGTTTACCAGGTGAAATTTATTTGTACAATATGGCACTGGATCATGGATCAAATAGTCGCTTTTTGTGAAAAGTGATCTAAACCACAATTATAGCAAGAATAAAGTACTAAAAACCAATTGAATATTTATCTCCTTTGTAAGTGACCATGGTATAAACGGGATAACGCCCAATGAAATGTTTTAACGCGGAAGCCTGAACCGATGAGTTAAAGTGAAGGTCTGTTTCTTCAACTAATTGGCGTTAATAAATATGAATGCCTTAACTTTTTTTTTGATTAATTGCATTAATGTCCACAGCCCTAAATAATAGACTAAATATATTCACGGTTTACTACTGAAACACATTGGTGCTTATTTCACTTCATAAAATAAAAGAGGAATTGAATAAGTGTCAAGTATATTAGTGCAATGTATGAATATTTTTTAAGATAAACATGCAAGCTAGTCAATTAAACAATATATAATTTCAATTCACTAAATCCATTGAATTGTTCATTCTTTGGGTTGCTAACTGTGCTGAGTAAGACTGAGCTGGGCTTCTTCTATTGTCAGTACCAAATACTGATGTACACACACTTATAATGCCCTCTAGTGGTTGTTATTTATTAAAATAAACAACAATTTCAAATGACTCGTAGCCGAGTAGGCGACACATTCCCACTCCTAACTCATTATATATAAACGTATGGTTCGGGCCCCCTTTTTGGTGTTTTGGGTGTCCCCAACTAGTCGTTTTTTGGCGTGCTGGCTGTTCCCATTAAGTCACGGGTCCCCAACCTTCGGGACCCAATACCGGATGCGATGACGGACCCAGAACCGGTACTGGGTAAGGTTAGGTAGCGGTATCAGTCTCGAGGGGTTGAGGAGCCCTGGTTAGCGTATGCATTTATTTCCTGTCTGTGGTACCAAGCGGGCCTTTACTATCCATGTAATTGACCAGTTGTCATCCAGTTCACACATTTTCACTCCCAACCCGTCATATATAGTATGTACTTAAGTATAAATATGGTTGGGGCCCCCCTCTGACACAACCCAATTTGAGCCAAAAATAGTTCATTAGTTTCTCTGGTTTTGCCTCTAATCCAATCAGAAAGCGCCTTTGTTCCCGTTCCCAAACAAAAAGTACCAGTAAAAGTAGCAATCTATTCAAAGGTTTCTGGGTCATGATTGTGAAACTGCCGAATAATATGGCCCAAAGCGAGACGTGAATGCAGTAGGTCAGTGGGTCAAGAAGAAAGGATGCAGGGAACTAGAGGAATGTGGGGATTTCTCTTTCACTTCTTGACGGATTGATGGACCCCATATTCTTGGGGGGCGGAGCAGACATCCACAGCTTCGTGGGATGACGCCTAATAAGGGAAGGAGGGTTTTTTTTTTGCTCCCAGACTATGTTTTTAGCCGAACAAAAGCCTTTGTGTAGTCATTCATCACTGTCTTGACTCCCAGTCTAAGAACTCTGCAGAGGAAACAGCCGCAGAGCCTTCTTGGTGGTATATTCTTGTTTTGTTTTGTTTTTCAAAACCTCAGCCTCAAAAACATTAGTATTTCAAAGACCCATGCACGGGGTTGTTTACCACCGGAGTATGATTGCATCTCACCTGAAAGGGGCTTTTTATAGTGATGCCTGTCACTACCCAATACACAGAACACAAAAAGATCCTGTAGATAGGACTTCCCCTTTAGATGGGCAACCAACGGCTTCCGTTGTAGTCCAGTATTTATGGTTGGAATAAAATATAATGCAGAGGTTTATATTTAAAAGTGTTTTTTAGTTTTATTCAAAATTCAGAGCAAAAATGTTTTTTTTTAATCTAAAATGTAATATGGATTTTAACTTTCTTAAACCTACATAATTTATGCAAGACCGTCTAGTACCCCCCCCTCCCATTTTTGCAAGATTAGTATAATCAACAAAGACTAATAAATCCTTAATACAAGCTTCTTTAAGCATAACAAAAAAGTAATGAGACACTGAAAAAAGTAAAATGTTGGATCAATTGGCAAAAGTTATCTAATTTGTTACATTTAGAATTATTAGTTTGTATCAAATTAAAAATTTGCATTGACGGTTAACTGAACTAAAAAATTTACATAAATGATGGTGTCATCCGCATAAAACCACAGTGACACCTCGAGAAGGATTCTAAGGGAGAGTGGTAAAGGGAACAGTAGAAGGGCCCCAAAATCGAGCCTTGAGGAATCCCATCACTACCTTAAACAGCCACACAATCCCAAAGTTTCATTTTTTTACTGTATAAAAATATTATTAATTATAAAACTGTTAGAAATCCTTTCATTTGTAATGACCTTCCACTCTACTCTTCTTATTTGCAACCCTACCAAATTCATCTTCCCCTCTCGTCCCGCCTCCATCTAAAATATTCTAGCTCCTCCCCTGAATAAATGTAAGAGCAAAATAAGTGCTAAAATTGAGAAGATGCATGAGATAAGTAATAAAATTGTGTAATTCCAGCAGATTTTGAAGTGAAGAAAAGTAGCCTCGCACTGATAAGCAAAACTTTACTTTACTACCTTAAAGTAACACTCCCAACACTGTTGCAAAGCCACTTTTTTCCATGATTCATATTGATCACATGAAAACTCAAGGAGTTACAGTTTAAATTGGAGACACTATTGACAATACTGACTATACTTTGAGGGAAAATTTCTTGTGTAAAATTTCTGGACATGTTTAAGCCTTCAATATAACCCTTAATCCTTACAGTACAGTGAGTTACCACATATATTTCTTTAAAATGGATGTAAGTGGTAAGTGCCGTATATTTGTATAGCGCTTTTCTACCTTCCTTGAAGGCCAAAAGCGTTTTGGAGTCCTATTCATCCTTTTACACACACATTCACTCACTGATGCCAAACACTGGTGCCAATATTCCACCGGAGGCAAGGTGGAGTTTTGTGTCTCGCCCAAGGCCACTTCGACACATGGGCAGGCAAGGTGGGAATCCAACCTGCGATGTTCCGATCAGAGGTCAGCCACCCACCACCGCCATAAAATGCCGAAGTTTGGGACTGGGTTGATTCATTTCTTGGCCTTCATTGGTATCTTTTTAAACTTTTAAGTTTAGAAATTGTTCAGATGTCAGGAAGTCCCTAAAATCCATCAATTTTCGGAACCCATTAAACCCCTTTTAGGGGTCACGGGGTTGTCGGAACCAACTGAGCTACTGTTAGGCAAAGGAAGGGTACACCCTGATCAGGTCGCAAGTCTGTTTCAAGGCCAAATTATTTAATACTTTAACTTAGGAGTCGTGACTGGTGACACCCAAATAACACACACTTCTTTACATACTGTAATACCTAAACCATTTACAAAAGTCAACATCAATCAGCTGATTCTAACATGAAAAAAAATGGTTTTCATGGCTAATGGCGCAAAGCTGCTTTTCTTCGCAATAGAACCAGTGTTTTAACCAACTGATATTGCATAGGGGTCTAAATTGTCTTTCATCTGGGACTCGAACAACTTGTCCACGTCGGACGAGTCCCAAATTAATACTGAAGATTTCAAACAAGATTCAAGCCCTAAAGGGTTTTAAATGTCTACAAACACTGCTTGGACGGCGCACAAGTTCATGGCTTCCCTAACAGAAGGTACACCCACAGGTCTGGTCATATGGCCGATCCCATCCACTCTGCAGACTCTCACAGAAGGCGTCTTGAAAAAGGACGGGTGGGAATGACTCGAGGGTCATTCCTTTACACATCACTTCCTTTATTAAGGGGGTCGCCCCGGCCAAGTTAAAGGGATGGTCAGTGGTCATTTACCCCCCTCCAACCACCCAGCCTGAGACCTCTATCCCCTTCTGTCCAACACCCAGCCCCTCTCTGCTCACTCAGGGGGAAAATTACTTTGAGCCGGGGAGCTACGGCTCCATTGAGTTGGGGAGACGTCCGTACAAAGGAGGATGGGGTTTAAAAAATTGTCTCTTTCTTCAATGAGAGTGGCGCATCATTGGAAGGGCCAGGACGGTAGGAGCACGGAAGGGACAAGGTCATTAGATTGGCATCTCCATAAGCTCCTCACCCTCATTGTCTGGACAAATCTGGCCCAAAAAAGACCTCCATGAGAAATGTCCCCAGTCAACCCCACACTGAGCCCGGAGTCGCTCCCCTTTGTCTCCCACTTTCAGGGCGCTTGCAATACAAAAAGCATTTCTCAAAAACGGCATACAAAGCTTGTCTTACTCTGAACCAAAAAAGAAAACATAGTCCTGCTGCCTATAGTTTGGAATAGATTGCAGGCAGCTGCTGACATCCTCTGGTAATAAAGCATCTGCTCCAAAATTTCATAGAACCCCTCACCTTCGGACGTTCCGGCGCTCCTCCTCGAGCTGTTTGAGAAGCTCATCGATGCATTTGTTGGCGTCCATGTACTCCTGTGGACAGAAGACAGAGAATGCTTAGACGCTTTCACTGAAATCTTTCTGTTATAAATCCACAATTTACTTTTTGAGCAGCTTTAGAAGAAAGGTGCGATTTGGTCCGTTCAGTCGCACTTTCTCCATGTGTGTGTAATTCCAGAAGCACCTCTGGGTAACTTCTAACGACTGACCCAAAAACTGAGCCCAGCTGTGTAATGTCAGCTGGGAATATCCCACACTTCCAAAATCCGCGCTACTGAGTTACAGGAATACGCTCAGGCTGCAAGCAGAATGAAGAAAACAGATGTTAGGATTTCTTTGCCGTGGTCTAATGACTTTGCCCCCTTTAGTGCTAGATTCGACAGGCGGGGGCTGGTAATAGACGAAGCAGGCCAACGTATTTCAAACATTTGCATTTTCACAAACTGTGTCGGAGTCGTCAGATCGGGGCAGTCCAGGTTTGAGACTAATTAATTAGATGCTTGCTTGACAGCTCATGAAGCATCTCCTGGGTACAGGGTTATCTCAGCGGGACAGATGCTCAACATTGATTTCTGGTCACGAGTTCAAATGGTGTAATTGAATAATGGGGTTTCCTATGTACAATCTCGGTCTAATAACCCATTCAACAGAGCTGTGCCAAGGATTTAGTAGGTATGGAACCAACACTTGTACATTTGGTGCATCCATAACTCTTTACCATAGTCTTGCTTTCTTATTAAAGCACTTTTTGCTCTTCTGTATTCACTGCTACAACCTATTTGTGTAATAATTGTCGTAAAACAATCTATTCGATTTATCTCGTTTCATGAATATACAAACACCTGGACAAGTCACTATCATAGGTCATGTTGGTGTTCCTGGTAAAAATACATGCAAAAAAAAAAAACCTACAAATTCTCACTCCTAACTTGTCATATATGATGTATATTTTGGACCCCTTCTGTGCCACTTTTTAATGTTTTGGATGTCCCCAATTTGTTGTTTTGTGGTACCAGACGCAGAAATGGATGCAGAATAGGGTTAGGGTAACGGTCCGCGTCCTGTACCAGTATCGGTCCTCGACCCAAGGGCTGGCGACTCCCGATTACCGTATACATTTTTTTACCTTTCTATGGCCCGTTATCAAGCAGCTCTTGGTACGGTACCCCTGTTTTGATAAGCGACAAGTTGGGGACACCCAAAACATCCAAAAGTGGCCCAAACCATAGGACCATATATGGCGAGTTAGGAGTAAGAATGCGTTGTCCAACCAATGAAAACTAAGGTAAATAAAATGATTATATTGTATCAATCTACTTAGTTGAGGCTATATGATAAAGATGCTGTTTCTCTCAGGCACTGTACACTATTCTTGACTCCCCATGTATTTGTTTGTGTACATCCTGCCTCTTTATAAATAAAAAAAAGATCCTCAAGAAATGTTGTGTTTGTCTCGTTTTTGTAAGGTCTAACAGGAAGAAACCCAAGTGGTCCTGAACTACTAATAGCACGTTCAAAAATCCATGTTCAACACATGCCCGTTGTGTACGTATCTTGACACATGCTGTTTCACTGGGTTATTTCTGGAAGCGTCATGATAAATATTTTACCTGAATAAACCTAAGAAAAGTACGAGCGCTCCATTATTTGAATAGTTAGACAGAAGTCGGAATCATAAGTCCACTGTCGTTTCACTTGAGACTCCTCAGGGTTCTCCTTTCAGCCCTCTGTTCTTTTCCCTTTGTGTTAATCTCACATAATATGTAATTCGCTTCTAAGCTAATGTTGTTAACTTAGTTCAGCTGTGGTTAAATGATAATTATCTCCATTCAAGCTCAAACAAGACAGATTGTCTGACACATGAGAGTGACCTCTGACACTTTCATTTCTGTTATCTGAGAGAAAATTGATTTTAGAAGCTACATGGTGCTCCGTTCAGTCAAACTTGAGAAATGTAGGTGTTGTGTTTGACAAATTAGTGTTCCTCAAGGTCATTCAAAGCTGTTGACTGAACTGACTCCGAGTTACTCCCCCTTGGCTACAGTCACAAATACAACTGCCAAAATATTCAAGATTTCATTCTGCAAGGATTTTTTTTTTTAAATTGTTGCTGTGGTCGTGAAAATGGATGGTGGTCGTCAGGTGTGCGGCCCACTTTTTATATAACCCTCAAGTACTGGGCGACTGGTGGCACTTGTATGAAAGCCCGCCATCCGGAGACATTTATACATCGTCCAGTCAGAACTGCTACCGACCGGCGTTTTTGGCTCCCACCATCTAGCTGTTGCCCGATTTTGTTAGGATTTCATCACCGCCTGTCACTGGACTGCCACTGTGCGACCTTGAAATGTGCCTGGGCGGCCATTATCCAATGTCAACTTTAACAAAAAAAATCATTCTGTCGCCGTAAAATTTTAAGGGTTTGATAAAACCTCAACTAATAATCCGACTTTCGCTTCCGGATTGCAAATACAACTGCAAAGTCACCTGCCAAATTTGCTAAAAACTTTGGTCACCAAACATTGGCATTTTTGGATATGTGACCCTATAAGGTCACAGGGGGTGGCCGTGGTGCAGTGGTAGGGCGATTGACTCCTGATCAGAAGTGAGCGGGTTTGACTCCCGTCTTGCCCGCCCATGTGTCGAAGTGTCCTTGGGCAAGACACTGAACCCCGAATTGCCTCTAGTGGGAGGTTGGCGCCAGTGTTCATCAGCGGAGCCGCCACCAGCGTGTGAATGTGTGGGTGAATGGGTCTGTGACTGTGAAGCGCTTTGGGCCCTCAAAGGAGGGTAGAAAGTGCTATACAAGTATACGCCATTTACCATTTACACATCTAAGGGATCGTATAAGGAACAGATCCCAAAATGTTGGCCTGGAAATGGGTCTTAGGTCAAAGTATCTTTGAAAACAATGCAGATTCAACTACATGTTATATCTGTTGATATATGTATGTATATAGTATGTGTATTTTACTATGTCTTTTACAGTATATCTATTTTATTTTGTTTTTTCTTGTCTATTTTTAAGTAACAAAAGTGCTAAATTAAAATAATTTGTAACAACATAATCACTTACACAACAGATGTCAATGAACTGTTGAAGCAATTAGGGAGGTATATACTCTTAATAACCATCTATTTATAACTGGTAATTGATTAAATTAAATTAGATGAAAAAGGAAAGACAGCATTAAAAAATATAATTTTTTTCTATGAAAAATAGTTTTATTTTATGTTTAACTTTCAATGGATCTCTGACATTAACACAGGTGATTTAGACATTTGGATAGTTTTGACAATCCCCGTTTTACCACCTCCTACTATGATCCTATCGTAATTCAAAAGAAATATTTGGAAAAGTGTTTTACGATTTTCTCAGACTCCAAGAATTTAAGAAATGTTTTGACATAGTATTTAATGAAAATCCCCGTCAAAAGCTGGCGTGGAAAGCTCTCTTATTAATTTACCTTAAGCAGTGTTTGGACTGGTTCTGACCTCTCTGTGACCGGCTGTTGAGGCCCGACTTAACTTGAACTACTTCTGTTATCACGTTATCACTCCTTGAGCTTTTTTTAACCCGAGGCCTGGGCGGCCAACTCTCAACAGGCCAGATGTTCGGGGGCACAGCCTGCTGCCCTAAATACAGCGAGTGGTGTTGTTTTGTCTCACCCTGCGGTGAAGGCTCCCACTGCTGCTTTTCAGCCACTTATGACACATCTGAGGCTGCCATTCAAAGATCCCCAGAAGTCAGCATTTCACCAGGAGGACACACCAGTCGATCGGGACACTTACGAGTTGTATTTTTTACTAGATCACTACAAGCTTTAACCCTTTAGCATCGGAATTTAAGCTCCGGTGTTTACATTTTTGCTACTACGGTAACTCTTAGACCGTGTATGCAATGAATGTAATTTCAATTGATTCTGACGTGAAGAAAAGAAGCGTTGTGGTGATATGAAACGCTTCACATGAAGGAAGTGAAATCCTCGTAAATCAGTAGACACTGAGGCAAAAAAAGCAACTTCTTGTAATCTAATTTCGCACATTTCAAGGCAGACGCGAGACCATGCCCATCCATCCA
>NC_050513.1:13015926-13041496 GCF_002922805.2 Oryzias melastigma | reverse complement strand
TGTGTGTGTATATATATATATATATATATATATATATATAAATATATGTATGTCTTTGTGCATATATACATAACTTTTTAATTTTTATATGTAGATAAACATATGTATATATACACAAATAGAGATATATGTGTGTGTGTGAATACACACACATATATATCACATATATATATATATATATGCAAATGTGTGTATGTATACCTGTATGTATACCTGTATGTGTGTCTATATATAAATATATATATATGTCTATATATATATATATGTTTGTGTGTATATACACATAGTTTTTATTTTTTATATCTAAATCAACATATGTATATACACGCACAATTATAGATATATGTGTGTATGTGAATATATATATATACATATATATACAGTATATGGCCCCGGGCCATAGTTTGCCCACCCTTGGTCTAAGCTTTTTATTTTGACTTAGACTCAACTCTAAAGACATGCAAATCCCACTATCAGAAAAGTCTTCCTGGTGGTCTTTTAATTATTTTGAGTCTAAATCAAAACACGTAATTTTCCAGAACATGGTTTCCGCGGAGTGATAGTAGTTTACTAGAAATTCGCCTCTGAGTGGTTGGCGGGACAGTTGGCGTGGTTCAACTCGGCCCCTTCTTCCGCTTTTTCTTTATAAATGTCCGCCATTATCAGAAAAATTACTCAAGATTCATCTGAATGAGGCTTAAAATACTTGATTCCAAGTTTCATTTCGAGTCCCGTCATTGTGGACCCACCCAGGTCGGTTCTGGTGATGATTAAACCGATCAGGCTCAACAATAAGCGCCAACACATCAATAGGGTGCAGACTTTTACTAGATCTGTCTACAGTGTTTTAACATAAATGCATCAACAGATACTTCTTTATTCGTCACCCCCTGCGTAGCTAATGTAATTAATTGCAGCCTAATCAGCATGACAAACCATTCGTGTTAGGAGTCAAAGCCATCTGCCGGGATGTGAGCTCCAGCCATCCTCTCAAATGAAAGCTGAAAGGCCATTAGTCAAGTTCCCAGCAGCCGCAGCAGAGAACCAAAAGTGGAAACTGAAGGATTGCGCCCAACTTTTTGTCTCCACAGAATTCGCCCCAATTGGAGGCAGGTGGACGAGCAGAGAGTTGTTCTGCCCTAACACGTCCCATATGTTCCGGCAAGACGTTACAAGCATGACCTCAAAGAAGCAGACACTCATCATCCCAAATGTGTCGTCGTTTTTTTTTTATTTTTTTCCTAAGCGGTCATGACAACTGTCTGGGTGAAACATCTGTCTCTGAGGGGCCATTAGCAAACACGATCCCACGGCGACTCAGGTTGCTGCACACAAGGGAGCCCTTATCGTCCAAGTCCCACGTCGGGCCGAGTCTTCACAGACCACAATAAAGTGAAGCAAATGGCCGTGTTGTCATCGGGCGGACCCTTCCTAATGACACGGCACCCAAATAATCCCTGCAGGAATGCCGAGAACGCGGGCATTTAAACTGAAGATTTAGGGCGTGACTCCCGTATGTAAGTATGAGTGTTATATCTTTGGCCCGCACATTACTTCTGACGGTTTAACGGTGCGAGTGAAAGCTGCACCCCTTTTCCAGGAGGCCCAGGTACTCACGTGCCAAGCGAAAACAGCTGAGTTCACTGACCTGAGACCTTATTCGGTGCACATTTCTGCAGACTGGAGCTCTTACAACATTAGTGGTGCAATTCAGCATTTTTAGACCAAGAGGGCTGTAAGGTAGAAGCTCCAGAGGCTGTGACATCTAAGATATGGTAAACCATAAAGCCTAAAAGCTTTTAAAAGAAATAAAAAAGGCTTGACTTTAAGACCTACTCCGATAAATATCATGTTTTTGGTGTTTGTAGCATGTTATAGCGGCATTTTTCTGTTGATGGGAGACAAATATTGAGAAAATTAAGCTCAAAATTCAATTTCTGAGTATTTCTTTAGTCAAATTGTTGGAAACTCATATTTTTCGTGGCCATTAAAGACATTTATTTATAACATATAGCTTTGAAATGTTCTCTAAAATTAAGTTTTTCTATTTATAACAAATTGAACTTCTTTTCCTTTTGACAGCACATTTAAGTTCCTTTCAAAATAAAACACATCCTGTGTTTATTCACATCCTCCAGCTGCAACAGATTTGCTTTAATTAAAAATGCAAGAAACAGGAGATTTTCTATTATTGACGTTTGTGTTCCTTCATGCTTTTTCTTCTAGTGAATAAAAACATGACAACATTACTGTAGAAACCAAATTATTCTAAAATCTAAACATATAAATGTAATGTCAATCTGATTATAAACCATTAACAGGTTCTCTCTAGGTTCCTTTTAAGTCAAAAGTGGAGGTAAACAACCAGACGTTAGCTTCTTTAAACGTCAAAAGTGGAGGCTAACAACCAGAAGCTAGCTTGTTTTAACGTCAAAAGTGGAGGCTAACAACGGGACACTTGCTTTCCATTAATTCAAAAGTGGGGGTTAACAACCAGATGCTAGCTTCCTTTAACGCCACACTGGAAGCTAACAACCCGATCCTTGCTGCCATTAACGTCAAAAGTGGAGGCTAACAACTGGACGTTAGCTTTTTTAACGTCAAAAATGGAGGCTAACAACTGGACACTTGCTTTCTTTTAATTCAAAAGTGGAGGTTAGCAACCAGACGTTAGCTTCTTTAAACGTCAAAAGTGGAGGCTAACAACCAGAAGCTAGCTTCTTTTAATGTCAAAAGTGGAGGCTAACAACTGGACGTTAGCTTTTTTAACGTCAAAAGTGGAGGCTAACAACTGGACACTTGCTTTCTTTTAATTCAAAAGTGGAGGTAAACAACCAGACGTTAGCTTCTTTAAACGTCAAAAGTGGAGGCTAACAACCAGAAGCTAGCTTGTTTTAACGTCAAAAGTGGAGGCTAACAACCAGATGCTAGCTTCCTTTAAATTCAAAAGTGGGGGTTAACAACCAGATGCTAGCTTCCTTTAACTTCAAAGTGGAACCTAACAACTGGACGCTAGCTTCCTTTAACTTCAAAAGTGGAGGCTAACAATTAGACACTTGTGTCCTTTAACGTCAAAAGGAGGCTAACAACCAGATGCTAGCTTCCTTTAACTTCAAAGTCGAGGTTAACAAATGGACGCTAACTTTAGCTACATTGGACTATTAAGCAGTGATGGATAAATAAAGCAAAATAAATTGACACAACATTTATAAAACTGATATTGTCTGATTAAAAATGTGAACCCACCATGTCTTTAACTTTAATACCTGCTTGTGTGAAACAGTCGAGTGTCTGTTGCCACATATTAGCATGTAACACCTTCTGCTACTGTCTCAATAATTGTGGAAGAAGACTCTCAACTTTTTCTGTAAACAGTAGCTTTATTGGTCTTTGAAGTCGAAAGCTCTTCTTTGGTTTTCTCACTGTCTCTTTTTTCCCGAAGAAACTTTAGTAAGATGTATTATTGTTTGGATTTTGTGAGCTTTTTAGCTAGCAGGTAGCCATGCAGCTAGCTGCTTTAAGTCACATGACCAAGGCGGAAGTTGTGAACAGAATTCAGCAGTTTTCCACAATATAACTTCCTTCAGGACCAGAAAATAAATTAATTAGTAATACATTAGTTAAGTTGTGTTTCTACCAAGTGACCCACGGACCGATGGACCGGTGTTGGTCCACGGCCCGGGGGTTGGGGACCGCTGCCTTTAACGACTTCTTTTTGAAACATGGAAAATAAAAGGAATATAAAAAGCCACACAAACAAACAGGCATTTCTCAGTAATAAACATCAGATGCCTAAATCGTCAGTAAGAGACTGATTTAAACCCTTTTGTTTGAAGTTTACGACTGAAAATCACATCCGGGACGAGCATCTGGGTCGCATATTTGGAGCCGGCTGGAAAAAAAAAAAAAAAAACTAGTTTCAGGGGTGATGAAAGAGGTCAGACTGCGTCCCTTTAAGTCAGGATGAGCTCCCTACATCACCTTGATGTGCCATAAGATCACAGAGGCTCAGGCTGCCGCCGCTGATAAGACACCTCGTGGGGGTCTGTGGCCTCCTGGGAATGAGACGAGGTCAGGACCTCCGTCCTCCTCCACCCAGACCTGCATCGCCCGCCTATCTCTGCTTCCCACGAGTTTTTCCCAGACTGATGACACGCCAAGCAGGGCTGGCAGCGCCGGGACTAAAAATAAAGCTCCCGAGTATCCGCGGGTCAGAGGATATGCCGAGATTTTGATCCCGGTTTATTGAAACATGCAAATGAATCTCTCTAAGGTGTCGCGCTCGGACGGACATCCTGTATAATTTCCGATTTTGGCCACAAATCAAAGGCGTAAACATCAAATTTAATAACCGCCCGTGAAAACCTCAATGCCAGCATAAATCAGGACTTTGATGTCGTTGTAGAGCAGCAAAACAAATCAGTGTGACTAATTGGTTTGGTATGAGGATGTCTAGTAGCCAGCGTATCACTGGGCTTCAGTTAAATGAATTAGTCTTATCAGCTTGTACTGACCGTCCATGCTGGTGATCCTTCACCCTTCGGGCTCCCTAATGACCCGCTCTCACCGTATCAGCTCCACCATCAGGCTCTCATATCCTCCCCGGCTTTGATAACGCCGCCGACAGCAGCAGAGTTTATCAGAGGAGAGGGCAGCTGCTCAGGTTAATGCCTGTCCTTTTTTAATGAAGGTATCCAAGTTGGACGTCAGAAAGACGAACGTCTAACTGCATTGGTGGCAATAGATTTGATGATTTTTTTAAAAAAAAAAGAAAACAATATAAAAGCGAAATATAAATAATCATTTAAACTAGAGATTACAGCAAATAAATAAATAAATAAAAATACAACCACAATATCTGGAGACATTGGATGACGATCTGGCTGCCATCGCCCAACAGTCACTCGGTTTCGTCCTGAAAGACACCTGACGGACACTTGGCTGTCGCCATCTACATTCATGACCACGCCAGCAATAAAATTTTTTTTTTTTTTTAAAAAGTGGCAACATGAAATCTTGAAGATTTTGCAATTGTTTACCCAATGCACACTACCAGTTGTATTTGCGATGGTACATAAAGCTTTGTTTTAGATACAGTATCTCCACGTTCAACCCAGTTTTATGAGAAATCTTTGAATATGTAGGATATGAAAGTCATAATTTCATCAAATATCTTTGTCCCTAGCACTGGAAGCCCTACCTTTAGAAAATGTGGATAAAAAAGTCAAGGGTTAAAGATAACTAATTTTCTATGACCGGCCATAACTCTCTAACCGTTAACACGATCATCATGAATCAGCTGATAGTGTTACATAACATCGCATGGTTTCCTCTATATCAATTGCAGAAGCACTTCACTATTGAACAGGATTGTATATCTGTACAAAGAGCTAAAGCTCTAGAAGTATTTAGAAGTATTAAAGAGTAAACGTGACAGTGAGTCAACCATTCAGGTCACTTTCACAAGAGTTTAAGAAAGTAATTCAGTGACTTGAATTAGAACCATTGATGCAGACCGGTTTTTCCACCTTAATGGTAAAATGAGTCACCAGTTGAGTCTTCCAAAGAAATCCAGTGACTTCAGAAAGAAACATTTCTGAATTTAAGAACACTTCATGGACAAGTACAGTCTTATCCGGGGTACATCCTAGACAGCTTACAACCAGGCCACACATTCCAAAACACTCTCACTCTCAACTCATTAAATCCTGGCCTTTAGTTAAGGACCTCTCTTCGTCAAAAACTGAAGCTTTGGGTGTCCCCAACTGGTTGTTTTTTGACATGGTGGCTGTTCCCATTGAAACCTCCGGGCTGCGAATTGGAACTGGTCCAGTACCAAGATGCGAGCGCACCAGTACCTTAACCCGATAGCCTAACCCTAACCCTAGGTCCGCATCCTGGCCCGGTTCCTCCTGCTACCCCGGCTAATACTGGTTCGAATCGGTTAACGCTTCCAGTGCCAGGATCGGGTTAGGGTATTGGGTTTGGGTGCCGATACTGGTGGCTTCCCAAGGACCAGCCCCCGTCTGATAGGGTTGCAGACGAGTTGGGGACACCCAAAACGCCAATATGTAAAGAGTTGGGAGGGAGAATGTGTTGCACATTCACACCCAGGTACAATTTCGAACCATCAGTTAACCTTTGAAGTATGTGTTTTGATCGTGGGAGTCTGCATTAGTTTTGTATTTGTTGTAATTCTATGTTTTGTGGACTTTACAGTTGCCCTCTATTTTTGTGAAACTTTCTGTGCCGACTGTTTTCAGGTGTGCCTTCTAATTGGACTAGATCTGATAGAGGCAGGTGTTTCGTGGTGTTTTGTGTTCAGGCCTGTTCTGTATAGTCTTTTGTTTGGTGTTAATTACAGGTACTGTACCTTCAAAGTAAAGTGAACTACTATTTTCTTTAGTACATGCTTTCTCCTGTTTATGTTAGTCTTGGGAGCTTAGTATTAGGGATTATTTTCCCTTTTCATTCATTGGAGGTAAAAGGGTATCTGGATTTAGATAGGTGGGGTTTGATTGTTTTGTTGTCTTGTAATTTACTTGAAGCCTCTTTGCTTAAATTCTTTAAGACAATATTTATTTATCATTTTTTTTATAATAGAGGTTCTGTAGTTGGTATAAAGTCGGAGAAAAACTACATTTATGTTGTGCTTATCTAGATAGTCTAGACCAGGTTGTCCAAATCCAGGCCTTGCGGGCCGGCCTCCAGCTGGTTTTCAGCCTTATCTGTTCCGGACTACCTGGATCAGATGTGTTTGGCCAATAAGGAGCTTTAATGGAAGGTTATTTGAAAACATGTAGGACATTGGCCCTCAAGGCCTGAAATTGGTCACCTTTGTACTAACCTACTATTTCATGGAGACTACTTGACAGTCATTTTTTATGTTCCAAAACTACCAACCACCGTAAAAAGAAACAAAATCCACATTGTCCACGATTGTCCAACACCACTTTAGCCCAGATTAAATAAAAATGAAGGAAAACTAATCAAAAGTGTGCTGGAGAGATCTTTACATTCACTATTTTATGTCCAAAAACTATCAACCACCATAAAAGAAAACAATACCCTCATTGTCCAAATCCACTCTTGTCCAGATATGAAAAAACGAGGTGACACTAACCCAGGGGAGTCCAAATCCAGCCCTCAAGGGCCGGCCTCCTGCTGGTTTTCCAGAAATACCGCCTTATCTGGTGCTGATTACCTGGATCAGGTGTGTTTGGCCAATAAGGAATTTCAATGGCAGGTTGGTTGAAAAACCTGTAAGACTTGATGGTTGGAATTGGTCACTAACCTACCATTTAATGAAGAGTACTTGACGGTCATGTCGGCCCTCGAAGCCTAATGCGGCAGTAGGGCAACTGACTCCCGATTGGAAGATTCCGGGTTCAATTCCAACCCAAGTGTTTAAGTGCCCTTGGACAAGACACTAAGCCCCACCTTGCCTCTGGTGGAAGGTTGGTGCCAGTGTTTGGTAGCGGAGCCTCCACCAGCGTGTGAATGTGTGTGTGAACGGGTCTGTGCCATTTGGGCACCCCTGGTCTAGACTTTAAAAAGGGCATAACATACATTGGGGGCTCATCCGGGATACTTATCCATATCTAGATTCCTACCGGAGAAAAGTCTCTCATGCACAGGAAGAATATGTGAACTCAATATATTTGGCCTGGCACCCAAAACTGATTTTAGACATTTTTTTCCGTTTGAGGCAAATTTGTTATTTAGCCAAAATGTCAGTTATATGCTAGCTGTTTTGGCTAGGATATGCTTTTTTTCAATTTTTTAGGCTAATTTAGAGTTTAGCTAATATTTCAACTACATGCTAGCTGTTTTGGCTAATTTAGGCTTTTATTCAGTTTTTTAGGCTAACTTTGAGTTTAGCTAATATTTTAGCTTTATGCTAGCTGTTTTGGCTAAATGAGAGATTTTTTAAGTTTTTTAGGATCATTTGTCATTCAGTCAATACTTCAGTTATATGCTAGCTGTTTTGGCTAATGTATGCTTTTTTTTTAGTTTTGTAGGCTAGTTTGGAGTTTAGCTATTTTTTTAGCTTTCTGCTAGCTACTTTGCCTAAATTAGATATTTCCCTGGTTTTTAATTTAATTTGATGTTTAGCTTATACTTTAGTTAAATGCAAGCTGTTTCGGCCAAATTAGAGATTTTTTCTTTTTTTTTTTTTTGTGGCTAATTTGTCATTTAGCTAATATTTCATCTACATGCTAGCTGTTTTGGCTAATTTGGGATTTTTTCAGTTTTTTAGGTTATTTTGGAGTTTAGCTCCTATTTATATATATATATATATATATATATATATATAATTTAGTATTTCTTTTAGGTTTTTTGGGGTAATTTGGAGTTAAGCTAATGTTTCAGTTACATGCTAGCAGTTTGGGCTAATTTTGGCTTTTTTCAGTTTTCTAAGCAAATTAGGCATTTCGCTAATTTCAGCTTCAGCATTTTCAGTTATCAGCTTCAGTGTTTTCAGCTATCAATTTAAGCATCTTCAGCTATTAACGGTAACGCTATATATTTAGTTTTTAAAATCTTTTACCATTATTTTTTCTGTGAAAATTACAGAAATTGTTTTAAATTTGGCTATGTGCAGCTTTCTGGAAAACCATAAATGTTTATGTTTAAACTGTGATAGTTACACTTAGCCTACAAACCAATCACATCAGAGAAGAAAACAGTTTTGTGGCCCTCACAAGAACAAGTTTGGGGACCCCTGCTTTAGAGAATCTGAGTAACACTGTATGATATTGATCTAATTATTTTACAAATAAATTTTACAATATGTGAACGGTATCAGATTAATATATTCAAATTAAATAGAAAATTCCAAGCAAATGTGTATAAATTTGTAAACTTTAAGTTGAATTGAATGGAAGAATCTGAATAGTTTCTGGAAATTCTAAGCGATACCCAGCCCTAATGTTTTGCATCCCTTCATTAAATCGTGACAATACAATACATCTCTATATAAAATCCCTCAGAAAACTCCTCCTGACGTGGCTTTGTGAAGCTTTGTTGACCATAGAAATTAAACAGAGGCTTTGCGCCGTTTGTGAGCCATCAATCAATAAATCCCAGCTGAGCGGCACACTGCCTGCCTGTACCTGAAACCTCAAAGAGCGTTCAGCGGCGGGGGCTCCCACAGTAGCCTCATTGACTTGAGGATATTCATGCAACAAATGCCTCCACTGAGCAGGATATTCTTCATCTGCCCCTAAAAGCAGGAGTGTCAGGGACTATGGATTACCCGCCACACAAAAAAGCGCCTGTTCGTCATCTCGGCTGAGTTTCAGCCGTTCGGTTATCTGATGTTCCTCGCGCGGCAGCACCGACGGGCCCGGCCCAGCCCAAACATCAACACCTTGCCACCGTCAGGAATCCAAATCCCCGCAGATTATCTTTCCAAACATTGAGATAGGTTCGACACTCAAATAACCCCCCCCCATTCTCGCCCGTCTGTTCGGGCTCCTCCACGGCGTTTTGACAGAGTGGGCCATTCATGCCTTTTGGGAACAGTAGCAAAGCTGTTCACGGGATAAATCTCACAGGGGAGAGCTGGAAAAGTAGCTGAGGAATGAAGTACATCGGATCTGACATCGCTATTTGATCACTTCCACAGAGCTACCTGTGTGGAAGAAAGCTTTCACTGAATCTTTGTGTACAGGCCTCTTATGGTCTTTGTCACCCCCAAGCAGGCAAATTTGAGTGACAGTGGCTTATTTTTCTCAAATAACAGCCCTTAGACACACAACGCACGTCATTGGGGACTGAGGCTTGGCCAGGGAGTAACAAAAATCCAATTTCGTCCCCTCTTTTTGGGCTTTCACAGCAATGAAAAACACCCAAAAAAAGGGAGGGCCGTCCGAGGCCGCCGCCGCCGTTCTGAAATAAAAACAAATAAAAAGCGCGTCCAGACGGGATCGGAATCTAGGAAATGAGGATTGTGCCGGGGAGGGCGGCGGTCTTGTGCATGACACTGAGTTTCAAAAGCCGGTGGAGGGGGGGTGGAGGGGGGGTTGCTGGGCTTTATGATCATCTGGGGGCTAATATTCAGCCAGGTGTATGTGGAGCGGGAGGGAGAGCGGCGATGACAGAAATGCAAAGGAAACCTGGAGCTGACAGCTCACAGGCCCACAGAGACGAGAGGGAGGCTGCTGTGGGAGAAACAAAAACCGTCAAGTTTCATGGTTTTGGAAAAAACACAGATATCGCACGGAAAATACAGAAATAAGACTTTGCATTCCTTCGAAACTAGGATCTATTTCAAGTTAGGACACAAGGAACATAAAGACCAAAATCATTCAAAAAGTAATGCATTGAATTTAGTCATTATTATTATTATTATACTGCCTAAAAGCCTCCAGAAAATCACTACAAGTCATAAAAGACCTAAAGAAGTCACAACATGGTAACCAGTACCGTATTTTCTACTCTATAAGGCACATTTAAAGGACTTTTCACAAAATGACACTGGGCTTTATAATCCAGAGCGCCACATATATGAATGAGTTCTGGTTCCAGGATTCCTAGACGAGGAGTGAACTGTGGGCGTAAATATAATTAATGTTTTCTTGAGAATTTCAGGGTGGAAATTTTTTTGTGAAATTTTGTGAAAATGCAAATGGAGCAGACATATACCGAAGCAGGACTGTGTTTTTGTGTTACTAACATTGTTAAAAGTTAGCATAGTCATAGTAACACTTGTTTTAGCGGGATTAGTCTTTTTTTCTCATTGTTGCAAATTAAGTAGTGAGTTACAGGTATTGTGATTATGCTAGCGCAGCTAACATGTAGCAGTGTCAGACGGTTTTATTTTTTCGTGTTACTAACAATGTTTGATAGTTAGCATAGTCACAGTAACATTTGTTTTAGCGGGATTATTTGTTTTATTTTCTTACATGTTTCAAACAAAGTGGTGTTACAGGTATTTTGATTATGCTAACGCGGCTAACTTGATTTGGTGTCAGACTGTTTTATTTTTACGTGTTACTAACAATGTTTGATAGTTAGCATAGTCACGGTAACACTTGTTTTAGCAGGATTTATCTGTTTTTTTTACATGTTGCAAATAAATTAGTGAGTTACAGGTATTGTGATTATGCTAGCGCAGCTAACATGTAGCAGTGTCGGACTGTTTTATTGTTACGTGTTACTAACTATGTTTGATAGTTAGCATAGTCACAATAACATTTGTTTTAGCGGGATTAGTCATTTTTTTTCATTGTTGCAAATAAATTAGTGAGTAACAGGTTTTGGGTTTATGCTAACGCGGCTAACATGAAGCAGTGTCAGATTGTTTTATTTTTACGTGTTACTAACAATGTTTGATAGTTAGCAAAGTCAATCAGTTTGTATTTTTGTGTTACAAACAAGGTTGGATGTTACAGGTACCGAAATACGCTAACATGGCTAATCTGTTGTGTGTCCGACTGTGTTTTTTTTAGGTAACTCACAATGTTGAGAGTTAGTGCAGTCACAGTAACATTTGTTTTAGCTGTTTCCGTCTGTTTTTTATTTTAGTTTTTTACATGTTGCTAATATTTTTTGTGAGTTACAGGTATTGTGATTATGCTAACATGGCTAATATGTAGCAATATGTACTGACTGTGTTATTTTTACATGTTACTAACAATGTTGAGAGTTAGCTTGGTCACAGTAACATTTGTTTTAGCCAGATTAGTTTTTTTTTACTTGTCGCAAATAAAGTTGTGAGTTACATATACTGTGTTTATGCTAATGGCTAACGTGTAGCAATAAAGAACTGTTTTTTTAACGTCTTACTAGCCATGTTGAAAGTTAGCGCAGTCACAGTAACGTTTGTTTTAGCGTTATCAGTCCGTTTAATTTTTTTTGTATGTTGCAAATAAAGAGCTGAGTTACATGTATTGGGATTATGCTAATGCGGCTAACATGTAGCAATGTGGGACTATGTTATTTTTACATGTTACTAACAATGTTGAGAGTTAGCGTAGTCACAGTAACATTTGTTTTAGCAGTATCAGTCATTTTTTTTATATTGCATCATATACAAAATTGCAAGTTTCAGGTATTGCGATTATGCTAACGCGGCTAAAGTGTAGCGGTGTTGGACTGTTATATTTTTGCGCGTTACCAAAAAAGTTATGAGTTAGCATAGCAACAATAAACTTTGTTTTAGCGATACAAGTCTGTTTTTGTACATGTTGCTAACACGTTTGGAAGTTACAAATTTTTTAGAGAATGCTAACGCAGCTAATGCTTCTAACGTTTAGCCTGCTTGAAAGAAATTTTAGAGTTTCTGTAAACACAGTTAATATGGTGTGACTACTGATGGATTTATCTCAAACTCCTTTTTCTTGCTTAATGTGTCTTATAGTTTGGTGCGCCTAATACAGTAAAGGAAATTAGCCCATTCATTGACAGTGCGCTTTATAATCCAGTGCGTCCTATAGTACAAAAAAGACGATAATAATAATTATAAGCACAAGGGACTTTGTACTCCCTGAAGAAGACAACTGTTTTGGGGATTAATCATGTCATGTTTGTAATTTTAATACACTCGCTAGAAATCCCTACTGTCTGTTGCAGCCAATGACTGTATATGAGAAGTGGACTGAGTGATCCCCTCTCCCGTCGTTTTGGCTCCAGGAAGACAAACTTCCATAGACTTCAATAGGGAATCAAAAAGCTATTACTCAGTCATTCTGTTTATCAGAATAAGCATTTTCTTGCTAATCTTATTTTTTATTTTATGATGTATTTTGTTTATAGAAAAATATTTAAGCTTCCAATACTCCTGTTACCATAGAAACAATGACCCAGACCAATTCAGATCAGTCGCTGCTTAGTGATGTTGTCTGGCTCTAAAACGACAACTGAATTAATTTTATATGTTTGGAGCCAGAAGTAAGTCAATTTCAATGGGTGACATCACACTTGCTAAGTCCAGTCCTCATATACAGTCAATGGTTGCATCTGTTCCTTTTCTAAAGCAGACGTGTTGTGTTTTTTTTTTCTCTTTCAGTGTATGGTTTTCATTTATATCTCATAGTCGCCCATACTGGGTTCTAAGGTAGATATATTTTTTTTAAATTCTGTTGTAACAATCTAGCTTTGATCCACATATATTGAATTTTTTTAAAAATGTCTGCATTTGTGAAAAGTCCCATGAATTAAGTGTTACTTAAAGGTGGCTGTTTCAATTAATTTTCCTAGTTGACCCCTCAACAATGCCAATATTAGTTGAATTTTACCTACTATTGGATCAGCCATCTCTCAAAAAAAGTTTTTTCTGTAATACAGAGTTATGGAGCATTGGGAAACGTTCCAATCAATGCATAAAAACTCAACAAAATTGATGGTTAAGTCGAACTAATATTACGCAATCAATCACCATAAAACATAAAAAAGGTTGACTTTTTACATGATGAAACTCTGGAAATTTAAATGTATTCGAGCTGATTTTTTTTACTACTCTTAATCAAAATATAGGTTTTCCAACATGGTTCTGGGCCCGACATAAATCTACGTCTGACTCAACGATGAGGTGTCACGGAGCCAGACAGCAGGAAAGTGCCGTCTGTGCACACCAAGAACCAAAGACGTCCATTGGACCCCGACGGGGTGCGCATCCCTCTACTGATGCTAAACAGATGTCCATCGGAAAGCCACCAGCTTCCCGGTCGTGGAGGTTCTGGTGAAACAAAAAGTTAGCACTATCTCCTCATCCCTCCACCTTCCTCTGGCTTCGGCTCAATTTTTGTCTTAAAACGTCTCCCGAAAAACTCAACCGACGAGAAAATGTCAGGCAACAAATCAAGTCCAAAAAAACACCTCCAGCGAGAAACTCCTGACCTCCAAGCGCGCGTTCTCACTCGAATATATCTCCCCTGACAGTTCATGTGTATCAGCTGCAGGTCTGGGGCTACATCGCGGTTTCATCTCTGTTTAATCCAGCGTCTGATTTATTGATATGGGGGGGTGGGGGACGCAGCCAACCCAGGTGTCAGGCAGATGTTGAAGCGAGAGCTGGAGAGTCGCATTCCTGCCAGAGAAAGCATAAATGTCAGCTTCTGATTTTATTTCCTGCCTCGGGACGGGTAACAGAGATGGGCCCGGGGCGTGCACGAAACCTTAACTGATGACATGGTAATGTGACGGCTGTCAAACACACCTGTGCCGCTCAGGTAAAGGGGGAGGGGGGGGTACAGTCTGATGGTTTCCATCTTCAACGGGGCGGCGTCGTTGAAGAATAATAAAATAGAAGAGATGGGCTGTGGTGACCTCTGACCTCTTCTGCGGGACTTCCTGTGTTGATTATCCTCGCGGTTGTGAGTTATTTCTCAGGCGCGATCGCCTCAGTCTTTCTGGGCTGCGTGGGCGACGGCGGCCTTTAGGTTAGTGAAACTGGCATGAATAAATAAAAGAGGTTGGAGGGTTAACCTCAAAGAAATTGTGTGGGTAAACAGAAAGCGTAAAATAATAATAAAATAATGCGATTGGGGTGGTGTATATCAAGGACAATCCCCAAAAGTCTGAATGAAACTTGAATTGCTTAACAATACTTTTAAAGGGCCTCAAGATATATGAAAAAAGATAATATATCATATTTAAAAACGGCAAGGACTCTTGAGAAGTGACGAAATGCCAAGAAAACGGACAGTCCAGAACAACTTTGGACTAGGCAAGTAAATAATAAAGATTTAATGATGAATTTAGATGGTAGGTATTGGAGTGGAGAAAGGGTTGTAGGTTATGAAGTCGGGGAGAGTTTGTAGTCCAAACAGGGAGTCCTTCTCAGCCAGACTTAATAATGATAAATAATAATACATTTTATTTGTTGGGCCCCTTTCAAGGGACTCAAGGTCGCCTTACAGTCAAAAATATACAATAGTAAAAGAGTATAAATTCAAGAGTATATACTCATAGATACTCAGATGCCTCATTTCCACTGAGGAGTCCGGATCGGTCCACTCCTAGCCGGTTTTGAATGGTCCGGGGAAATCAAGGTAGCGTTTCCATTGAGTATTGGACCATCATGGCGTATGTAGAGGTAGACCGATGACGTAGTGTGTCATACCGGTGCGACTCCAGCAGTTCTCTGTATTTGCAGATTTGGCATCCCTATCCCCCGCGAATAAGGGCGGAATTTAATATTGTTTGCAAGAAGAAAAAACTTTCGGCTTGGATTCTGAATCGTAGTCGGACGCTTGCTGGACTCTTGCTATCGTTGTAATACCTTTCTACCAATCAATGTTTTTTCATTGTGTGATGATAGTAGCTCCACCCTAATTGAACAGATCAATTTTTCTATGAACCTACAACCAACGGGGCACTGAAAAAGCTACGAATTGGTCCGCCCTAATGGGTCCATTTTATAATGGTAACGCTCAAAATAATAGACCAGCCCACTTCGAACCAATCAGTGGGAACAAGGCAAGAGAGTTGTAGACAGCCTGGGAATTCACTGTAACTTGTTTGAAGACTTTATTCAATCATGTCTTCAATCATAACTTGACCTAAGACGTGAACTGGATTGGTTAATAGGGGCGTTCAGATGGGGTTTGGTTGATGATAGAAATTTAGTTTCCAAAAGGGAGACTCACGATACCTTGATCAAAGACAGAAGTAACCGAAGGTAAGGCATGAAGAAGTAGCTGAGTCAGAGACATGAACTTAACTAGACTTAACGTTTACTGGAACGAGTAGACAAACCAATGAAAACTGGCAAACAACAGGCTAGGTCAGAGGAGTAAAAATGCAGGAGTAATCCATAGAAAATTGGCTTTAAGTCGGTATATTGGTGTAAAACCAATAAGCAAAAACACTCAGAATCAGTGGAATCATGTTGATAGCGTGAACAGTTACGGTAGATCAGCAAGTGTGTGTTGCTTAAGTGTTGCCGGGAACATCTCTGATGACTAGTTCAGAGACTATCTATCCAGTGTATTGGTCTATGGTAGGGGTGGCCAACCCTGGTTCTCAAGAGCATCGACCCTGCGTCTTTCCTAGCTTTCTCTGGACTTTTTGGTTCTGACAACATATCAGGTGAATTCAGTTAATACTCAGGATATGGAAACACTTGAGTCATCTAATAAGCTACAAGCTGGTCAGGGGGACTGGAAAAGAGAGTTAAGGGTTTTGAGGAACAGGGTTGGCCACACTTGTCCTTTGGTATGAAGAGTTGTAGTGATGTCAATCGTTGGTTTTCTTTAGATAAAATTAGCTTTCTTTTCTTATCAATGCATGTATCGCCATCTTGGCCGGACATGACATCACAAGTGGAGTGCGGTATGGGCATTAGTGCCAAACTAGAGCTTCAGATATTACTTTTACCCTTCGATCAAATGGCCACAAGATCCTAGTTTAGATCCTAAAAATATAAAGACGATTCATAATAAAATACCCACAATTTGTACAACTGGGTTTACTTCTGCTGTAAAGTTGGGAGGCGGACTTGCTTGAATAAGATGGACAACAACAACTGCCTACAGCAGGTTTAGCTTTTAAGAACAAGGCAGCATTACAAGTGGTAATAATAAGCGTTCAATCATTCTAAATTTATAAAGCTTCAAGTTCCAGGAAAAAATAAACACACCAACAGCTGGTGGACTCTTCTCTCCTGGAAAAGGCCTTTGATATCAAGTGCTTAAACCTCTTTAACTGGATCCTCTTTATTTCTGCTCTGAGCTTCTTTGAGGCTTTTAGAAAAGCCAAAAAGCTGCAAGAAAAAGTCTTTTGTTGACTAAAACGTATTTAACCCTTGACATATATTACATTTAATAAATATTGCCAAGTTTAAGAAATATTTAAATTCGAAGAAGTTAACAACTTTTGCGAGTTATTAGTGGCGGTCCGTGTATTTCTGAGTTGATCCTTCAGTACTTTTCCGCCAAAACCATTTTTGTTAATATTAACTATTTTATGTTTCTAACACCACCCTGTTATATAGGAATATTGTTTTATGGAGCAATTCCATCATAAATGGATACTTAAATAGATGGAATTCACTACAATTGCATATTTTGCGGTCTCCTCCCACTGCGATAAGCATCAAACCACAATTGACAACTCATTAAACTTGATAAATAGTGTTTTTATTTATAGCAAATCCAAGTTATTTAAAGATGAACTCCATCCATGAAGGAAGTCCAGGAGTTCACGGGAGATTTTCGGTTTTGTTCTCAGCTTAGACAGATCAAAGAGTCCTGTGGATGATTGCAGGAAGTTTTTCCTGAAATTTTTGGGGGTTAAATGAAGAGGACAACACTGTTTTTTTATGGTCTGGAAACCTGTTTTTTGTCTGGGAAATATTATTGTCCAAAATCTTGCTGTGAAGTTTTTGGTAATTCAGCTTAATGCGTTTGGAGCAGCCGTGATGCGTTCAGTGGCGGCATGGAAGTTCTCATATTGGCCCCTTGGTCGCTCATCATCGTCACAAAACTCCATTACTTGGCCAGATAGAGCTTCTGGAAGGCTGAAAGTGGCGGACAAATCCTTTTCCTGCTGAGACACGCTCGCTAGCTTCTTGGTTAGTTGGCCTTTTTTGACGATGTCCCATTTTTCCAGAAAAGTCCATCTTAAGAACGGCTTGCGCAACAAACCCGCAACTAAATCAACTTCTCCACCTTCTATTGTCAATTGCAAAACACTATTAATTCAAATAAAAATCAAGTGCCTCAAGTAGAAGTAGAAGTTGGTGGTGCAAGCTTTGACCATCCAATCAGAGAGGATTATGTCATCTTCATGATGCTACTAACTTAAATTCTGATTGGTGGAATCAACGTAAATATGCATATGGCTATGGTTTAATCAGCAGGATTTTTTTGGAAAGTCGCCGCAAAGACTAGAAGTGAGGACGGAAACACTGACTGTATGAGTGTAAGACAGATTTTCCTGAACCTAGCAACAAGTGAGGGCTAAAATCTGATTGGTTAGAAGCTTTCATGTTAAATTTTAGCCAAACTTCAAAATACCCTAAAAACAATAAAAGTCTAAATTAGCCAAAATAGCTAGCATGCTACTGAAATGTTACCTAAACTCCAAAATAGCAAAAAAAAAAATCCTAAATTAGCCAAAATTGTTAGCATGCAGCGGAAATCAGCTTAACTCCAAAATACCCTAAGAACAAGAAAAGCCTAAATTAGCCAAAACAGTTAGCATGTAACTGAAATATTAACTAAACTCCAAAATAGAAAAAAAATCTAAATTAACCAATATAGCTAGCATTCAGCTGAAATATTAGCTAAACTCCAAAACAGCCTAAGAAACAAACAGACAAAAAGCCCTAAATTATCCAAAATAGCTAGCATGCTGCGGAAATATTAGCTAAACTCCAATATAGCAAAAAAAACAAACAAAAAAAACAAGGAAATCCTAGATTAGACAAAACAGTTAGCATGTAACTGAAATATTAGCTAAGCTCCAAAATAGAAAAAAAATCTAAATTATCCAATATAGCTAACATTCAGCTAAAATATTAGCTAAAATCCAAAATACGCTAAAAAATAAAAAATAACAATCTTAAATTACCCAAAATAGCTAGCATGCTGCGGAAATATTAGCTAAACTAAAAATAGCAAAAAAAAAAAACAAACAAACAAAGAAATCCTAGATTAGACAAAACAGTTAGCACGTAACTGAAATATTAGCTAAGCTCCAAAATAGAAAAAAAATCTAAATTAGCCAATATAGCTAACATTCAGCTGAAATATTAGCTAAACTCCAAAATAGCCTAAGAAACAAACAGACAAAAAAAACTCTAAATTACTCAAAAATGCTAGCATGCTGCGGAAATATTAGCTAAACTCCAATATAGCAAAAAAAAATCCTAAATTAGACAAAATAGCTAGCATGCAGCGAAAATATTAGCTAAACTCCAAAATACCCTAAAAAAAAACCACAAAAGCCTAAATTAGCCAAAATAGCTAGCGTGTAATTGAAATATTAGCTAAACTACAAAATAGCACAAAATGCCAAAATAGTCCAAAAAGCTAGCATAATGTCATCATAACTTTCAACTTTACTACACTCTGACTCCGCATAATATGAAGCAACGACCAATCGACTATTAAATTAGTCGTCGACTAATCGTGGCAGCTCTAGTAATCTGTAGGAAGGTCGTCCTACAATAGATTTTTGCAACAAGGGGAAGGTCCTGAATCGCTCAGAGAAACTCTTTGACTCTGTTCTCCCTCCATGCCCGAGCAGCAATTGTGTCTTGAAGAGATCATCTACGCGCTGCTGCATCTATTTCATGGGTTAATGGGAACAAAGAGCTCTCAGTGAAGCGGCCCGCTACACTCTGCCAAGCCCCCTGAATGAGAACCGGGAGTCCAGTAACTCGCCGGCATTAAATATTTAAATCGACCATCATGGACTTTTGAAAGGTATTACTGGAGGGGCACCCCCCCCCCGTCCTCCAGGTTGGACGGGATGAATCTGAGGCCAAACCTCACGCTATATTTGCACAGTTAATGGCAATAAATCCTTGTTATCATCTCAAGTGGAGGCTTATTTTTAGCAGCCATGCTTGTTTGATTCCTTCCAGATGGGAGGAATCTGACATCAGTGCTGCTTCTCATCAAGCGTCAGAGAGAGAGTGTGACATCAGCGGGGCTCCAACGCTCGCCTGTGGCTGAACAGAAACACGTTTAGCTTAAAGAACAAGTCAAAGGTCCATCTGATACATAAATTCAAGGTTCGTCGCTATCATAACCCCTTTTCCAAACAGGATTTCAAGTGCTATTTGTTTGTGTTATGATGTCGCGTTCTAAATTTCATATCCTGAGATATTTTCCGAACGTGATAGTTCCGCTACTGTGGGAAAACTCCAATGGCGAGGACCTGAATTTCCTTTAGCGTAGGCCAGCTATTTGCCCTTACAATAACAACACTGTTCTTTGGTTATTACTTGTTTACTCAGCTAACCCCTCTTTATCTGGGGCAGCTTCCCCCCCTTTCAGTAAAGGCTCTCTGAACCCTCTGGAAGCCATTTGTGCATGGGAGCCCTCCAATGGGGCTGACTCAAGTGAGGTGGTGCCCTCTACTCCTGAAAGCATTACCTTCAGCATGAACTGTTTGCCATGGCATTATGCGGGACACGCTAGAGCTTTCCGCTTTGTTCTCTCATAAAAAGGTCAGATATTGTATTGGGCACATAGGACTTTTTATGTATGGCGGTGAAGCAAAAAAAAGGGAAACTCAATTGAACTCTAAGCTATTTTCTTAAGCTTGAATAACAAATTCTTTAAAATAGAAGTTACATTTTTGTGATATCAATTTGTGTACAAGGCTTTCACAGATCAGTTTAATTGGGAATAACTGCTGTGTTGCATTTCAGACGCTGAGGACGGATAGGTTGGAAACCCAACAATTGACAGTGTGTATAAAAGTTTTCAGCATCGCCGTTATTAAAGCATTTTGTTCACAACAGAAGTCATTTCTGCTGTGAAATAGATCTTGAGATCTGAAAAAATTTGAGGCAGGACATAGAAACCGTGGGGGGAAGTGGGTCGGATTGATAATCCAACCAGGAAATGGCTCCAAAATAACCTTCATGCAATATTAAACAAGCTGCTCTGCAGGACTGTTATCGCATTCAAACCAATTTCCTACAAATTGATGATAAACTCCAATAAATTAATGTAATAAAAAAAAAGAAGGAAGTCTTGTTTGTATTCCATAATTTCCTGCTTGGAAATCTATGGTGTCCTCCAGCTGTTGAGCCAGATGGATGCTCCGTTCAATAGCCTCCTACAATAGCCCGCGGTGACCACACACAAAGGCAAAGGGTCGACCGCTGACACCACAGGTCCACCTGAGGTTTCCTCCGGCCCCATAAAACCCCAATCACAGATCTGCTGTCCACCCACGCAGAGACGGTTCAAGGAAATTATTGAGCGGCGCGAGCGCAGCCGCCATAAACGTTGAGTTATGGACTCCTGAACGGCGCGCAGCTCATGGCGTCTCTTTAGAAAAGGACCAACACTCAATAATTTGAACGGCCGCGACCAGATGAGTGACTCTTAAGCAGACAAATGTTACGACATGCAGATGATATTGACTTTTTTTTAATGGATCTTCAGCAATAATAGCCTGTTTTTAAATGATGAGACTCTAGTTTAAACCCTCGGAGATCAATACTTGATGGGAAAGATGCTCGTTCGTTTTAGCTTTTAAAGATCCCTTCATACGAAACGACTGATTGATAGTAATAAATGTATCTCTGCTAATGTTCTTCCCCACCCCCACTTTGCAGCTGGCTTAGAGCGTGAGAAAACATTAAAGCACCCCACAGAATATTTTGAAAATAACGTTGTGCAGGTGTCGCAACAACTGATTGGGATCTCTTATCTTTGTCTTTTCCCAGGAGAAGCCAATGACTTAGATAACACTCAAACAAACAGCGATTTAGATATTTTGTGGTTTTATGCACTAAATTCTCAATAATTATCGACAGAATCTTTGACATTATGAAGGAAAATCTTTTACGTAAAAGAAGAATTCAACAATCCTTTTGGACAGAAGTTGCTCTTATGTAGATGATTTCTAAAAAATGAAGTACTCAAGTCTTATGGATGCTTGGAATTAAAGTAAGTATTTGTACTAAAGCCCCCTCCGATGAAAATTATGTTTTTTGAGTTTTAACATTTATTTGAGGCATTTTTTGTTATGATAAAGAACAAATGTAGTAAGAAATCATTCCGTTTTTGCATTTCCGACTATTTCTCCTTTTAAATCGCTCTTAATCAAACTGTCGCTGAAAATAAATGAGCTCATCTGGCCCGGCTAGCGTGTCTAGCACAGGTGCCAAGAAGATCTTCCCATTGACTGCAGTCAAATGAGCCGCTGTTCACATTTCTGTGGTCGCATCAAGATGCTCCGTGGAGTCCTGCTACCGTAATTATGACCCTCTAAATTAGCCAACATAGCTAGCACGCAGCTCAAATATTAGCTAAACTCCAAAAAAAGAAACATAATAAATGCCAAAGTATTCGACTCGTCGACTGTTTTAATAGTCGATTAGTCATTGTGACAGCTCTAATAACTACTATTTCTTGCAAAGTTATAGCTATTCCTGGCGTTCCTTGGACCAAGTATGGACCTTTGCCATCCCATTAATACTAAATGGGAGCGCAAAGGACTGTACTAAAAGCTAAATCAAGTTTCCTCAACAAATCCCATATATAGCAGTATAGCAGTAGCACAACACAAGGTACACAACTCTATAAGCTGACCAGATGGAGGGCAAAAAAGGCGTAAAATGACATATCCTCTTAGCTTTGTGGATAAACAATCTGCTTATCAGAGGGCACAAGGGCACGCCGTGATCACGGTAGCTTGGTACCAAAGAGTGCTTGTATTAAAAATAATCTGACCACCAGTGACAACTTTTAATATACTGGCAACTCAAAATGTGATTGTTTTTTTTTCAGGGGTCTATGCTAAGACATGTTCAGGACATGGACCACGTTACCCTCACCGCTTTTTGAACCTGTAGGTAGACCTGGCATTGATGACTTTAGAAATGAAAAGGCAACATTACTTCTGATTGATCTAGCTTTTTTGTCAACTATTCCTTTGCCACTTACTGCGGATTATCTGGATCAGGTGTGGTCAGTCAACCAGAACCTGAAAGCGGCCTTGGTCTCTAGACTAAGCCCCGACCTTCTGTTCCTATTTTTAAAGCAACTTCACAAGCATCAAATTTTGTCTTTCCTGAAATGACCAGAAGAGTGCTAATAAAGAGGGATTGATTGATTGATTGATTGATTGATTGATTGATTGATTGATTGATTGATTGATTGAGTTGACCCACTACTAGCCACTGTTCAGAAACCTTTGGCTAACATCGTAGAACAGGTCCTTGACCCAGTGTTTGTGTGTCCATGTTCTACACAGAGAGGACTGGAGTGGTTATGCTGTACCAAGGTTCCACTTAATGTTCATGAAGTTTAGTAAAATGGTCTGTGATTAATTGTTTTGTCTAGTAACCAATCGTAACCACATCAGTTGGGTTTCATTAGCCATGTTGGATTAATACTATGGTCACATATCCCAAAAATACTACAGAGCGGCGACCAAAAGGCAATTTTTTCAGCAAATTTGGCAAGTAGCCATGTGGTGGCATTTATAATCGGGAGGCAGTAGTTGTATTTCTATCTGATTATCGGCGTTCCAAACAGGAAGTACCCGCTGGTTCCCAGAAAGCCAAAATTCCATAGACTTTTATTGAAAAATAAACAGATAATTCTTCTTGCTCTGGTGGCTCTTTTTAACATGTTCTTGCTAAACCAACATATTTTTCTTTGATATATTTTATTTTATCATAAGTTATAAACTGGCCAATCAGATACCTCTATAAGACCATGTGATCCCCATAGTACACATTAAAAGCATAAATGCAATGTTGTTTAAAATGTCAACCTTAAACATTAACTCAACAATAAAAGGCACCATAAAAATACACTAAAATGCAGAGAACATACAAACATTAATAAAATGCACCAATTATGATACAATAAAATTGGTACAAAAATGTACAGTTGAAATAAAACAGTTAATGTTGACAAGTTTGTTGTGTTACGAGGTAGTTCTCTATGTATCGTTTAAAATGACTGTATCTTCTGACTTCTCTACTGCTGGGAGCATTATAGTGAAAGGGGTGTGGCTTTCCATCAAGCTCCCTCCTGATTAGTGAGAGTGGTTGCCGTATAAAAGATAAACTCGGACCAGACAACTAACATCGTCTGGTCCCACAATGGCGAAGTCCGTACCGCGGAAAGATGGCGACTGCCTTCCGTTTCTATAAACGTCAATGATTTTTAGTTGACATCGGTCGGTGGGCGCCCAGACACATTTCGAGGTTGAGGGACCGTTGAGGACAATGACATTGCGAAATAAGGCACCACACGGTGGCGCAAGCCGAATCGCCGGCCGGCAACGGTCCTGATTGGACGATGTATTGGTGTGGTCATGACAGTTTTCAAAAAATCAGGTACCCCTTCTTGCAGTAGCAGTTGTATAGACACTTTTTTGCACCACAGCAGACCAAGGCAAGACAGACCCCCGTCCCCTACTTTCGGTGCATCTGCTCCGCCTCTATTTGAACGATCCCACTCCAGGAGATCATTTATACCCAACAAAACAGCCACCAGTGATTTTTTTTGTGAAATACGTCTCCCTAAATGAATCCCTCTCCCTCACAAACCAGCACTGAGGGCTCGAGCCATTCAGCCCATCATGACACACGAGTTCCACATGCAGGTCTTCCCCTCGGGGGCTTCCACCATGTGACACATCATGCAGTCAGGCAGGTGATCTTTTGTTTGCGGGGGGAAGAGGATGATGAAACGTAAGCGCGGAGGCACATGGCGACTTCACAACAGGAGCAGAGAGGGAATATAAGAGCGATTGTGTTGGGGGGGGCCTGACAGCCACTTAAAAGCACTCCAAGGCCGGCATCAAAAGAAGAGGACGGTCGGACCCAAACCAGCTGGACTACAAAGACACACGTCGCATATTTGCTTACACATGAGCGGGCGTTGGCAGACTGAGCACACATGAGCGCACAAGTGCACAGAAAACATGAAAAAAAAAAGAACTGATGCATCATCGTTTGACGAGGTCGCGGACGCAACATGCGCAGCACCACGACCTGGATATTCGTGGAGCCGTTGTGTTTGGAGGATAATCTATGCAAAGCTCCGGCACTGGAAGCCAATAAGGCCGTATCAAAACGAGGGCAGAGTTAATTAATCATCTCTGCTTCCTATTCACGGCCCTCCCATGACTGTCCCGGGGGCCTGCGCGGGTGTGTTTGATTTGAGCTCCCGCGCCAGTGTGTGTTGCGCAGACAGAAGACGAAGGAGGGTGGTGTGCGGGTTGGAGCTGGGGGGTTATTAGCATATTGTAATGTGAATTAGCAGAGTGTGAGCCCTCTTAGGAGCAAACAGGAAACTAATGACACCTGCTTGTCAATAATATAAAAAAAGGAGAAAATGACGCAAAATTTGCTTCATTTGAACCAACACAGCAGTTATTAGGACTCATTATTGAGCGTGCGTAGGCTATTTCACGCCAATTCAACAATTCTACACGCCAGATCTTACACTTATTCCGATTTTCAGATGAATCGGTTGTAAAGACATACAAAGAACATCATTCAGATGATAAGAATTCATCTAAATCCTATTAAAAATGCAAAAAGTCGATTTATTTTAGTAACTTAAAACGTGAAATAAATGAATATTTGATAACCCCGTCTAAAAAAACACTGTTGCAGTTCATCAATAATTCTACAGTGGTCTTTGAAGGATTCGCCTTTTGGGTTGTCCGGTCCACAGCGGGGATATTTCTCTTCCAGCCAGGCTTTTATCCACTTACTTATGGTTGTTTTAATTACTGAGTCTTCCTCTAAACTCTAAATCTCTGCTGTTTAACTTGTAAAAGGCTTCAAGATGCAAATGCGCTAACGATTTGTGCTCTACGACTCAATAAGTTGTATATTGGTCTATTAGTATTAGATAATTTAGCGGCGTTAATGTAATTTTATTGAGTCGTTTTTTTTTTTTTTTTT
>NC_050513.1:13002195-13015768 GCF_002922805.2 Oryzias melastigma | reverse complement strand
TAACCTTTGAATTGCGGGTGGGACTGTTGGCGTGGCGTGACCCCGGGGTCACACAGCAACCTGGAACGGTCTAGCTACAGCAGGTGACTTATATATATATATATAATTATTAATTTTTATTATTTATTTATTTATATAATTATTCAATGGGGTTAGGGACTAGAGAGGGTTTATGCCAATACAGAGAACCCCCTATCCCCGTCTCACTGCCCCACCCCCGCGGCTGAAGAATGTGTGTTCAAAAACACTTCTGATCATGCTTAGTAAAAAAATTAAATAAAATAAAAAACTAATCTGCATGATAATTGTCCTCTGCTATTATTATAATATTTTCGATGATGCCATTTCTCCATGCGGGCCCTCACTATTCAGCTGGTAGCGATTCATTAACTGCTCGCTTTTAGGTCGCTGTCTGTGCGCCTGTGTGTAGCCGATGGTAGACCGTGGTTGGTTGTCTCAATGGTGCAGTGCATACATCCCGGTGAGCACAGCGAGTGCAGTGGAAAATAGGTTTTATTTTTAAAAATGTCACTGGAGCACTTTACATTTGCGCTCCTGATTTCTCGCTTTTTGCCCCAACTTCACAAAAAGTGCTACGACTCATCTTCGGAGAGGCCGGACTACAGAGGTTAAACGTGACAGTGGTGATTCTTCTTGCATTTTTCAAGATTTGTAAAAACTCCGGCGGTCGCACTGGATCTGTAATGGTTGCAGTGTGAGCCTGGGGTAAGTCTCAATTCCTATCATCTCTTTGTTTACACCATCTCCTGCTAGCTTACAACAACATTTTTTGGCTCCTGTTTTACAATGATTTGAATTTTTTATCTATTTTAAGTTTGATTTTCTTAATTTTTCATTATATTTTTAATTAGTTTAGTTGAAATGTTCTTAATAAAAATGAAAAAGCATCAAACACAGCTTTCATACATTAGCATGGCAACAATATTGCCTGATCTCTCTGTATCACGACGTTATAGCTATAACTCTTATATTGTGTTCAGGTCAATATTGACCCGCTTTAAAGTGTAACAACGGGTCAATTTTACCCGAGCAGAAATATAAGGGTTAAAATAAAAAACATAAATACAAAAATGTCCAAATTTACTTAAGGAAAAGTAGCAGAAAGAATGCTAAGATTAGCAACAGAATGCTAACAAATGCATTCAAAAACATAGTATGCTAACATTAGCATTTTTTTTAATCCATGACATTTGCTTGCCTATGCAAAGTTGGACACATGAAAGTATAAAAATATTCAAAACCTATTTTCTGATCACAAATGTGAGATTTGAATTTGACTATTTTGTCAACGACCAAGTTTAGGCTAAAACACCATTTTCATTCTGTGTATACACTTCTTTATTAGTTGTTGGAAGTCCTTTTGTAAGTTTCTAGGTTTACTGCATCCCTGGTATGTTTATCTTAGATCTTGGGAAAGTCGGCTAAGCATAGTTTCAGTGTGTTTATTTATCGGGAAGCCCATCTTTACATCCCACAGCTCTCTAATCACATGACCCGACTCGGAACAACAAATGAGCTCATTTCGTCGGAATGTATTTGACTGCGACTCAAACGGAGTTTAGACCAACATGTTTGGGTCATAAAAAGTAAACTAAACATAAGAAAACCAAAAATGGTCCACGAGTAGGACTGGTCTGGCAAATATAGCTTTAGTGAAAGTTGGTCAAGAACAAGCTGAGAGGGTATTACCGAAAAAGCAGTTTTGAACCCTTCCCCACAGAGCAATGACGCCACCAAACTTGTGGTTTTGGTACAGTAGTGCTATGCAGTAGTGCAAGAAAAGTGGGACTTCTTATGGTGAAAAAGGACATTTATGCTGGTAAAAGTGTGGTTTCTGTGTGTGCAGAGGCTGGGATTGCCGGTGAGGGGATTACAAACCGGAGTCCAGGGAGAGATCTGGGCACGAGACGGAGTAAAGGGGGTATGAAGGATGGAAAAATGCAATCATGCATTCTCTGTAGCTCCTCATAGTGCGTTTGGTGCCCCTCCTTCCTCTCCACGAGCCATTAGTCACTATCCTGCTCCTGTTAATGTAATTAGATAAAGGATATATGGAGTCTTGGAGCTCAGCAGAGACATTTGTCGGCATAATTGCATCCATGCGGTGGTGGATCCTCTGGATTTCCACAAAACACTTCAAGCTTGCTCGCTCTAAGGAAGTACAAGGAAAGAGCGACAGCAAGACATAGAAAGTACTCCCTTAAGTTCCTGAATTAATTGCTTGCTCTTGCAAATCGAATAAATCCGAGGCCAGAACCCATCTCGTGCCTGGAAAACTAAACTTGAAGTCAGAGCGGTGTCGCATCAGCAACGCAGCATCAGGCACGGCTGTTTTATTTTTAGACCCAGTTTGTCTTTTCTTGTGCAGGAACTGTACTCGCAACAGCTTCCCAATAAACTGTCACATTTCATCGCATCCACGGGGGGTAAATGCACACAGATGGCGGGCAGGGTCCCCCAATTCACACCTTTTTGAAGATGTTTCGCGCAACAAGCGGCATCCTCTCGTCTAATTAGCGACAGTCACAGCTTGTCCGCCATTGACCTACATATGGTGACTTACACACAGTCGGGAAGTCGGATGTTTGCACACAAATGAGCTCTTAGACGGATCTGCCAAGGACCAAACGGGACTCCCATTTCAAATTTGTTTCCAATCAAATCTTGACAGTAAATATGCCACGATGCACAGCGTGTGCCAACTTCCTCTCCATTCAAGAACTAACTCCCGGCTGGGCTAATGTAGGTGGATGTTATCACCAAGTCCGACCTTCTTTCAGCTCCAGACAGCCTGCCTCCTGTCCCAGATACCTCTTTGACAGGAAGATTGCTGGATGGATGGATGGATGGATGGCGGAGGGTAAGACATACGGAACCAAAACTCACCGCCAGTAGCTCCAGCAGAGGAATGTTTCGGACCCTCCTGCAGACCGACGCGACACCGCGATCCGTGAACTGGCTCATCTCTGCCTTCCCTCTCCACGCGTGCCCCCTGCTCTTCTTCCGCTTCGTTCCCCACTCTTGCCCCAGCTGCCTTGCCGAGTCTCAGCTGCAGCCTGCCACTGTGCGTGGATGTGTGTGCTTGCATTCGGCAGTGTGTGCATGCGTGCGAGTCAGCGTGTTGGAACTGTGATGCAGCAGGCAGTTGCAGAGCCAGATTCTTGTCTGTAAGGCCACACCAGCTCTTGTCAATATTTAACCAGCGAGTCAAGTTCGATTAAATCAGCTGGAGTACAGTAGTGTTGGCCAACCCACCCTGGATGATGTGGGTATTGTTTCCTTTCATGTTGGCTGATAGTTATGGAACATAAGAAACATGACCGTCAAGTAGTCTCCATGAAATTGTAGGTTAGTGACCAATTCCAGACCTCGAGGGCCGGTGTCCTACATGTTTTTCAACCAACCGGTCATTGAAGCTCGTTATTGACTAAACACACCTGATGCAGGTAATCAACGGCAGATAAAACATAGGGGTTTCAGGAATACCAGCTGAAGGGCGGCCCTCAAGGCCTTGATTTGGGCACCCCTTGATTAGTGTTTCCTCGTTTTTTTAGATATCTAAGCAAGATTGAATTTGGCCAACCTGTCCTGGACGATGCAGATATTGTTTCCTTTTATGATAATTAATAGATTTGGGTAACCTCAAGAAGTCTCCAGCCCATTTTTGGTTAGTTTTTCCTCATTTTTAATTCATCTGGATTAGAGTGGTGTTAAACCAATCATGGTGGTTTGTAGTGTTGGGACATAAAAATTATCGTTAAGTAGTCTCCATGATGTATGTTTTTTCAGGGGTGTCCAAATCAAGGCCTCGAGGGCCGGTGTCCTACATGTTTTCCAACCAACCTGCCATTGAAGCTCCTTATTGGCTAAACATACCTAATCCAGGTAATCAGCAGCAGGTAAGACAGAGGGTTTCAGGAAGGCCTGGACTTGGAAACACCTGGGTTTGTGTTTCCTCATTTTTAGATATCTGGACAAGAGTAGATCTGGCCAACCAACCCTGGATGATGTGGGTATTGTTTCTTTTTATGGTAGTTGATAGTTTTGGGACAAAAAAAAAAAAAATGGCCGTCAACTAGTCACCATGTAATAGAAGGTTAGTGCTAGGGTGACCAATTCCAGGCCTCGAGGGGCAGTGTTCCACACGTTTTTCAATCTACGTGCCAGTGAAGTCCCTTTTTGGCCAAACACACCTGATCCAGGTAAGCGGCAACGGATAAGACAGGGTTTCTGTAAAACCAGCGGGAGGCCGGCGCTCGAGGGCTGGATTTGGACACTCCTAGGTTAGTGTTTCCTCGTTTTTAAATACCTGGACAAGAGTGGATTTGGCCGGCCCGCTCTGGACAATGTGGGTATTGTTGCTTTTTAAGGTGGTTGATACTTTTGAGATATAGAAAAGTGAACGTCAAGTATTCGCCACGAAATTGTAGGTTAGGGGACCAATTCCAAACCTCAAGGACTGATGATCTACACGTTATTCAACCAACTTGCCATTGAAGCTCCTTGTTAGCTAAACACGCCTGATCCAGGTAATGAACGGCAGATAAAAGCGAGGGTTTCAGGAATAACAGCTAAAGGGCGGCCCTCAAGGCCTTGATTTAGACACCCCTTGGTTAGTGTTTTCTCGTTTTTTAATATCTCGACAAGTGTGGATTTGGCTAAAGCACTCTGGACAATGTAGGTATTGTTGCCTTTGATTGTAGTTGATAGTTTTCAAGAAGTCTTCATCACATTTTTAGTTCGTTTTGCCTCATGTTTAAATCATTTGGACTAGATTGGTGTTGGTAAATCCAGGACGATGTGGGTATTGTTTGCTTTTATGGTGGTTAGTCATTGTGGGACATAATAAAACGACAGTCAGAGACTTCCCAACACATTTTAGGTCAGCATTTCCCCATTTTTCTCATGTTTCAGTCCAAAAAATCAATCAGGAGGAGCTGTGATCCCATGATGGCTTGAAGTGTACAATCAAATGGGCCTCAATGTAGGCCAACACCTCAGGGCTTCAGGTCAAACGACAGCCACCGCCGGCACATTTGCTTCTGTACACTTCAAATCTATCAACAAGGAACAAGGGAATTACTTGACAAATATTATGAACCAGATGTAGCAGGTTGGCCATAACACATACAGACTGGAGGTACTCCTTGGAGAGCATTTGGAAGAGGTTAGGTCATTCCTTCTGTTTACATCTGGCAAGCTGATCTCTTAGAATAGCAATGTTCCTGATTTCTGCAAAAACAGATGTTCCAAAAAAGGCTAACGTCTCTACTGTAGGAGCAGCAATTAGTCTTTGAAATGATTGATGGATGGTAGGAGGTGCTCCCTTGTGACCGCATTCCTTCACAATTAGGCATTCCTGTGATGCCTCGTTAACAGGACTTGTTAGGAATGTCGGCCTCCGCGCAGACATCACAAGAGTCGAAAGATAGAGAAGATAAAGATAAAAAAACTTCAAAGAAGCCGCAGAGATGTAAGTTCTCATCTGCGCGTATTGTTTTTATGTTAACAGGGAAAAAAAAAACAATTTTGAGTGAAACATCTTGACAGTTGAAAACTTTCAACTGCTTGTGATGACCCGCCACCTCCACGAACCGTTTTCCTGCCTGACTTTGTAAGAATCCACTTGGCCCTGTCAGATTGCAGGGTTTGTTTCTCCCACACAGGTCAGGTCAAAGCTGAAAACAATGGATAATGACAGTTGTTTTCTCCAGAATGGAAATGTGGACGCTGTAAAGTAAACTCCTGTTGTGTTCCTTAAACTATCCGACCAAGTTGGGGTTTCATTTTGCCTGATGGATGCAGGTTTTTCTGGCACGGCGACGGTCTTAGCGGTCTCTTCGCAGGCTTTAACCGTCGACTGCAAACTAACACGAATCCAAGGTTGTGTGGACAACAATTTGGCTTTCAACAGACAGGAACATTTCCAACAGAAAGTGGGGTAATTTTGTATGCAGAGTTAAACACAGCCTTTGTTTAGAAACCTGACAATCATCACGGTAAATTCACACGGCAGCAGTGATGGGTGCGGCTAACACTTTCGGTTGTCTGTTTGTTAGATCTTGTTGCAATGGTACCAAAAGCAAATATCAGTTGTTACACACAGAAAAGCTATTAAACCATTGATAAAAGTTTTTGGCCGTAAACCAAAGGGCAAAATTGGAGGGTTGTAGTCAATCTTCATCTTAAACAAACCTCATGTGTGCCTTACAGGCCTCTGCTGCCACCTCATTGGACGCCATGACAAATGGATCGTACGATTGTTAGGAGTGTGGTAGGTGTATTGTGAAGTATTGATAAGGCTAAGGTGAGTTACATGCACTTATGACCTACGGGTGATGCTGTTGTACGCCACATTTCGGTAAGGTATGCGCGGTGACTCCCTACAGATGCTGTACCCACATGGTGTGCAGGTGATACATAAGTGCCCGTAGGATGCCGACTTAGCAACTGAAGGGAAATCATGAAAAATGGAACATATGATTGTCGTTCATGAAGTAAGCTTATCGTGAAGTATTTGTAAAGAGGATTTAAGGTAAATGCACCTGTAACATATGTGTGATGCTTTTGAATGGGGCTCTTACACTGGGTCTTTACTGATGCACGCAGTGTGCAGGTGATACAAAAGCGCCCGTAGGATGCCTACTTAACAAGTCAAGGAAAATAGTGAAAATGAAACGTACGATTGTCATTCATGAGGTATTTTTATCGTGAAGTATATGTAAGGATAATTTAAGGTACACGCACCTGTAACATATGGGTAATGCTGTCGTACGGTGCCCTTACACTGGCTTTTCACTAATAAGCGCGGTGTTCAGGTGATACAAAAGTACCCGTAGAATGCCGACTTAACAACTCAGGAGACAACTGGAAAATGGATTGCTGTCGCACCACTCACTAGTCCTTGGTATGGTGCAGATGTGCTTGCTAACAAGGTAAAAATGCTGCACCCATAGGGTGTGCCCGTAAGACCTGACACAAGCCATGTTCCGATTGACTAATTCCTACTTTCTAACAGCAAAACTCTGCAGAAGGAATGTGCAAGATTACATCAAAACTTCAAAAAAAAAAGTCTATTTTTATCCAAACTGGACCTGTATTGGATAAATAAAGATCTCTGCATTTCATCACTGTTATTTTGTGATTCATCAAAATGCGCTTAAATTTACAGTAATGGAGTCCTGTGTTAACCCTTCTGTTGCCCAGTGGTTCAGATGGACCAACAATAAACTTTTACTACAGCCATAAAATGACTCTGTGGTGGAGTTTGTGTTCTTTCTGCAGTCGATGAAAGTTGTGGGGATATCTGACTGGAACTGTCAACATTTGCTTTTGTTGAAATCTATTCAAGCAAAAAGTATTATTTCAAAGATAAATATAGTTGATGCACAGAGGTCTTATCAGTATTAGCTTGCAGCCAACGCTCTTAAACTTTAGCACGAGAAGTCCAACAAGTACAAGTCCTTTGGCCTTGAACTGCGAGGTTGCTGAACCAAAGTGCTACATTTTTGTGTATCCACATCTATATTTGGCCCGGCAGCAAACCCTCAACATAAATACTTTGCTTCTTCTGACCTATAAAATCCATTTGTTCCCACGAAGGGATTATGCTCATGACCGGAGGCCATCTCAGTGATTGATGGAAGTTGAGTGGCAGGTGGGGCTCCAGCAGGGACGGAGATTACAAAGTCATCAGTCAACAAACTTCTGGGAGAGTCTCTGAGGAATTTATGAGCTCATACAGTGTCTCAACCGCATGAAGAACGCCGCGGTGACAAAGGTGTAAGAGAAATCAGAGGTGACTAACCATTTATTATCGAAGCTTCAGTCATAAAAATGCCTTTTTAATAGATCTGGGACAAATGACTGGAATAAAACCACCGGACTTTGGTGTCTTCAACTATTAATAACCAATCTCCATTGGTCAACCCTTAACTCATGATCGTGTCATAATTGATCCATTTTCACATTTAAAAAAAAAAGGGTAAATTTTGACCCGAAAAAAGTTAAAGGGTTATCTCACATTCTTTAACCCTTGTTTTGTGTTCGGGTCAAAACAGACCCATTTTCACACTTTAAAAAAAGGGTACATTTTGACCCGAACACAATATAAGAGTTCTCTCAAACTTTTAACTCTCAACTCGTGTTCGGGTCAAAACTGACCCATTTTCACGCTTTAGATAAGGGGTCAATTATGACCCAAACGCAATATAAAAGTTCTCTCAAACTTTTTAACCCTTAACTTGTGCTTGGGTCAAAGCTGGCCCATTTTCACACTTACAAAAAAAGTTTTGACCGAAACACAATATTCAGGTTATCTCAAACTTTTTAACCATTAGGTTGTGTTCGGGTCATAATTGACCCATTTTCATCCTTCAAAAATGAGCAATTTTCACTCGAACAAAATGTATGGGTTATCTTAAACTTTTTAATCCTTATCTTGTGTTTGGGTCAAAACAGACCCATTGTCCCTCTTTTAAGAAAGGGTAAGTTTTGACCCAAAGAAAACTAAGGGTTGTTTTAAACCCTTATAATGTGTTTGTGTCAAAACTGATCAACTTTTATTCTTTAAAAAATGGGAAATTATGACCCATACAGAATATAAAGGTTATCTCAAACTTTTTAACCCTTATCTTGTGTTTGAGCCAAAAATGACCCATTTTTACCCTTCAAACAAAGGGTCAATTTTGACCCGAACACAAGAAAAAGGCTATCGTAAACTTTCCAACTATTATCTTGTCTTCAGGTAATAATCCACTCATTTTCACACTTAACAAAGGGTTAATTTTGTCCCGGACAAAAGATAAGGGTTAAAAAGTTTGAGATAACCCTTATATTGTGTCCAAGTCAAAATTGATCCAGTCTCAGACTTTCAAAAAAGGCAAATTTGGCCCAAACACAAGATAATGGTTATCTCAATTTTTTTTTCTGGTGTTTGGGTCATAACTGACCCATTTTCACACTTTTAAAAAAGGGTCAATTTTGACCCATACAGAATATAAAGGTTATCTCAAACTTTTTAATTCATATATTGTGTTCGGGTCATAAATTACCCATTTTCACCCTTAAAACAAAGGGTCAATTTTGACCCAAACACAACAAAAGGGCTATCACAAACTTTTCAACCATTATCTTGTGTTCAGGTAATGATTGACTCATTTTCACACTTAATAAAGGGTCAATTTTGATCCGGACGCAAGATAAGGGTTAAAAAGTTTGAGATAACCCTTACATTGTTTCCGGGTCAAAATTGACCCAGTCTCAGACTTTCAAAAAAGGTCAATTTTGGCCCTAACACAAGATAATGATTATCTCAATTTTTTTTCGGATGTTTAGGTCATAACTGACCGATTTTCACACTTTTAGAAGGGGTCAATTTTGACCCATAAGGAATATGAAGGTTATCTCAAACTTTTTAACCCTTATCTTGTGTTCGAGCCATAAATTACCCATTTTCACCCTTAAAACAAAGGGTCAATTTTGACCCAAACACAACAAAAGGGCCATCACAAACTTTTCAACCATTGTCTTGTGTTCGGGTAATAATCGACTCATTTTCGCACTTAACAAAGGGTCAATTTTGACCCGGGCAGAAGATAAGGGTTAAAAAGTTTGAAATAACCTTTATATTGTGCCCAGGTCAAAATTGACCCAGTCTCAGACTTTCAAAAAGGGTCAATTTTGGCACAAGATACTGGTTATCTCAATTTTTTTTGGATGTTTAGGTCATAACTGACCCATTTTCACACATTAAAAAAGTTGTCAATTTTGACCCATACGCAAGATAAAGGTTATATCAAACTTTTTAATTTTGTGTTGGGGTCAAAACTGACCCATTCTCACACTTGCAAACTGGTAAATTTTGACCCGATCACAATATAAGGATTACCTCAAACTTGTTTGGGTCAGAATTGATCCATTTTCATATTTATAACAAGAGTCAATTTTGACCCGACTACAATACTGGGTTACTAATGACACAAAAAGATTGGAAATTGTGTCTGCATAATAAAGATTTCCACAATACGCCCATTAGTAATTTAAAGGGTACTTCATTTGTCAGCAAGGAGAAATCATGACACTAATGCACAAATAATCATTTTGGACTTGAACGGCCAGAAAATGGATTCTGGGCAGTAACGACTGACTGTTTGAGTAATTCATCTTCGGCAAACGATCCCCTACATTTGTCAGAGCTTAATAGGAAAAACAACATGAATATAATATAAATCAAGAGCAATCGTTGCCATTTGGAAACAGCCAAGAGGCAGGAATCGCTAAAATCATTTGCATCATTTGTTCAGGCAGAAACAAGTCACAAATTACAGGGCACCAAGATTCCAGAGCGGTGGTGTCACTGCAAAAATAATCATTCAAAGCCGCTTTCATCATAACCTTTCAGTGTAAACCTGCACCCACTGGCTAGAAGGAAGAACTCCAGGTGTTAGAAAAAAAAAAAAGTAAGCTTCATTCTTGCAGCCACCTGTTCAGAACTCACCTGACGGGTCAGACCGGCGTCTGATGCAAGTAGGTCACCTTTCCTCAGGCATGGGCATGAGTAAAATGGCACGTTTGGAAGGCTCACCCACATACCAACGCTCATTTGCATGCAAACGTGTTGGAACGTGCACAGGTATACAATGCCTTAACACTAAAATCCAAAGAAAATTGGGAATACAGGTCAAATTTCAAGAGAAAGTAGTTTGTTATTTTCTTTACTCAGTGGTTGGAGTTCTGTCCTAATGCTAATACCTCTGCAGACTTGAACAGAGTCATTAAAGAATCATCAGAGCTCTGGCTTAACCTCGACCTGTAACGGAGATTAACAATCAGCGGTCTTTCTTGATTTACTCCCTGAAACGTACGGAACTCTGGAGGTGTCAAACACAAAAATAAAATCTGTTTTTAATCATTTTGTCAAAATGTTGCTTTTACGATGTTTTATTGATTTGTGTTGAAAGGTGTTTGTGTTATATTTTGTTGCTTTATTTTGAAAACATTTGTGTGTGTAATCTTTGGTATTAGGCTATGGTCACATATCCCAAAATGCCACCAAATGATGACCTAAATTTAAGTTTTTTAACAAAACTTGCAGGTGGCCATGCAGTGGAATTTATAATCGTGATCGTATGTGTGATACGGGGGGAAATTTTAAGATAAAGTTAAAATTTTCTCTAAAAGTTGACACCGGTCAGTGGCCACCTGGGAACATTTTGAGGTTTCATGGTGGTAGTCCAGCGATGAAAAGATGATAGAAAGGCTACCGGGCGGCACTTGATATAGATGGCTGCTGCAAACATCGTCCAATCAGAGCTTCTGTCAGCATTCCGGGCTACCGCCGCCCTGTGGCCACCATGGGTATCGCCCCATTTTGTATTGGTGTCATCCCACCTTACTGACTGATGCTTGATAGCCACCTGTTAGCATTACTGAGACCATGCTAACTCCTAATCGTGTTAGCATTACTAAGATCATGTTAAGTCCCAACAGTGTTAGCATTACTGAGACCTGCTAGCACAGTTAAGAGTTAGCATGGTTGGAAGTTCGCATTACTGAGATCATGCTAACTCCCAACAGTGTTAGCATTACTGAGACCTGCTAGCACAGTTAGGAGTTAGCATGGTTGGAAGTTTGCATTGCTGAGATCATGCTAACTCCCAACAGTGTTAGCAAGACTGAGACTGCTAGCACAGTTGGGAGTTAGCATGGTTGGAAGTTAGCATTACTGAGATCATGCTAACTCCCAACTGTGTTAGCAAGACTGAGACTGCTAGCACAGTTGGGAGTTAGCGTGGTTGGAAGTTAGCATTACTGAGATCATGCTAACTCCTACCCATGTTAGCATTACTGAGACCATGCTAACTCCCAACCATGTTAGCATCACTAAGACCATGCTAACTCCCAACCGTATTAACATTACAACACCATGCTAACTCCCAACCATGTTAGCATTGCTGAGATCATAATAACACCCAACCGTGTTAGCAAGACTGAGACTGCTAGCACAGTTGGGAGTTAGCATGGTTGGAAGTTAGCATTACTGAGTTCATGCTAACTCCTAACCATGTTAGCATTACTGAGACCATGCAAACTCCTAACCATGTTAGCATTACTGAGACCATGCTAACTCCTAACCATGTTAGCATTACTGAGACCATGCTAACTCCTAACCATATTAGCAATACTGAGACACTGCTAGCACAGTTGGGAGTTAGCATGTTTGGAAGTTAGCATTACTTAGATCATGCTAACTCCCATATGTGTTAGCATTACCGAGACCATGCTAACTCCAAAATGTGTTAGCATTAATGAGACCATGCTTACTCCCAACCATGTTAACGTTACAAAGACCACGCTAACTCCCAACCGTAGTAACAGTACTGAGACCATGCAAACTCCTAACCATGTTAGTAACACATAAAAAGAAATGCAGTCAGACACAGCTACACATTAGCATATTCACAATAACGCTTAACTTTGATTGCAGCAGAATTACTATATTTACAAGACGCATTGTTGTTTTTTTACAAAAAAAATAAAGATTTTAAGCATGCCTTGTAGTACGCTATCTTATTGTTACCTAATTAGACTTCATTTAGAAGCAGTTTAGCACAGCAGCTGCAGCTCTGTGTATTTTAAGCTAGTTATCCTATTGGTGACTTGCAGACACACTTTAACCCATCAACCTAATTGAATTTTTATTATTAGAGTCGATGATTTAATTAAAAATAACTGAACTAAACAAAGAAATCCTGCCAAATGTAGCTTAAACCGAGACTTTTCTTTGGCCAAACAGTAGCGTTTGGGTCTTTAAATCCCACATTTACCGCTCTATAAGAAAGGCCTTTCAGGTCGCAGCTGAGCGTTTTTGGCTCCGAGCCTGATGAGAAGGATGTGATCACAGGGCAGCTTCTGTGCGGGAGAGCAGACAGGACGTGCCTGCCGCCGCCACCCGCCGCTCCCGTCCACACCCAGTGTCGCTCGGAGGGCCCACCCAGCTCAGAGGTAAGGAGGTGGGTTCCCCTTGCTGACAGATGCAGCCCCTCCTTTGCCTCGGGGCGGTAATCCTCACATCCAGTCCTGTTAGCTTGCAGTTCTGGCTGTGTTCAAACCCCAACCTGCTGGGCCAGACTGGACGCCTCATCTGCATACGTTAAACTAAACATCCCTGGAGATGGCGCTTTCATGCCATACACTAACATTAATCCGGCCTATTAAAAATGGTTCTCAACAATGGTTTGAACAAGATAACTAGAAGACTTCAATATTGATGTTTAATGTACGAGTTTTAGCTTCTATTGCTACTTTTTTTCCCCAAAAACTTCTTGTCATAATGTTTTAATTTAAAAATGGCGTGAATGTTTGGAAATAATGTATTTTGTATGAATTGTTTTGACCTTTAGGGGGATTTGGCAACAAAAAATGATAAATTAGTGAAGTTAGGAGCCAGAAAAATCATTTAAAAGTTTATTGTATTCTTTCCATTAGAATATGTCTTTACATTTAAGCTAGAAACGTTTTTCATTCCAATGTAAACATGTCTCAAAATTTA
>NC_050513.1:13001107-13002158 GCF_002922805.2 Oryzias melastigma | reverse complement strand
CAAAAAAAAAAAAAAAAAAAAAACGCAAAAATTTGGAGTTCCGAAAATGTCCACAAGGGGCCGGTTTCAGACTAAATACTCCTAAAGACATTGAAACATTTCTTCAAGTTTTAAATATATATTTTTTTTTATTCCAATGTTAAGACCTTTCAAGTTCAGTTTTTTTAAATTTCATAACAGTATCATACAACCAGACATTGTAGTTCCAGAAATGGCCACAAGGGGCTGGTTTCAGAAAGCGAACTGTCTTCCTAAAGATGTTAAAAAATGTCTTGAAATAATAAATTGAAACTATTTTTTTCATTCCAATTCTAAGACCTCTTAACTTCACTTTTTAAAATTTCAGAACAGTGTAATACTACCAAAAATGTAGTTCCTGAAATGGCCACAAGGGCTGGTTTCAGAAGTGAAAAGTCTTTCTGAAAACTTTAAAACATGTCTTAAAGTTTCAAATTGAAACTATTTTTTCATGGCAGTGTTAAGACCTTTCAGATTCCTTTATTAAATTTTAGAACAAAAAGAAAAAAAACATAAAGTTGTAGTTCCTGAAATGTCCACAAGGGGCTGGTTTCAAAAGCAAATAGTCTTGAAGACATTTTTAACATGTTTTCAAGTTTTAAATAGAAACGTTCTTATTCCAATCTAAAAACCTCTGAATACAGCAGAAAACATAAAAAATTGTAGTTCCAGAAATGGCCACAAGGGGCTGGTTTCAGAAAGCGAACTGTCTTCCTAAATATATTAAAAGATTTCTTGAAATATTAAATAGGAACAATTTTTTTATTCCAATTCTCAGACTTCTTAGCTTTTAAAATTTCAGAACAGCGTAATACTATCAAAAATGTAGTTCCTGAAATGGCCACAAGGGGCTGGTTTCAGAAATGAATGGTAGACAGACATGTCTTCAGGTTTTAAAACAGAAAATTCATTTTTCATGTCAATGCAAAAAGCTTTAAAATTCAGTTTTCAAAAAAATCATCAAGTTGTAGTTCCTGATATGGCCAAAAGGGGCTGGTTTCAAAAATGAACATTCTTCCTGAAGACACTAGAA
>NC_050513.1:12997389-13000129 GCF_002922805.2 Oryzias melastigma | reverse complement strand
GTGTAATACTACCAAAAATGTAGTTCCTGAAATGGCCACAAGGGGCCAAAAGATCTTTCTGAAAACTTTAAAACATGTCTTAAAGTTTCAAATTGAAACTATTTTTTCATGGCAGTGTTAAGACCTCTCAGATTCCTTTATTAAATTTTAGAACAAAAAGAAAAAAAAACATAAAGTTGTAGTTCCTGAAATGTCCACAAGGGGCTGGTTTCAGAAAGCGAACTGTCTTCCTAAATATATTAAAAGATTTCTTGAAATATTAAATAGAAACAATTTTTTTTATTCCAATTCTAAGACTTCTTAGCTTCAGTTTTTAAAATTTCAGAACAGCGTAATACTATCAAAAATGTAGTTCCTGAAATGGCCACAAGGGGCTGGTTTCAGAAATGAACGGTAGACAGACATGTCTTCATGTTTTAAAACAGAAAATTCATTTTTCATGTCAATGCAAAGAGCTTTAAAATTCAGTTTTCAAAAAAATCAAGTTGTAGTTCCTGATATGGCCAAAAGGGGCTGGTTTCAAAAATGAACATTCTTCCTGAAGACACTAGAACACATTTTTAGGTTTTAAAACATTTTTTTTTGTTTTTGTTTTTTTATGACAATGCTATTTCCTCACAAAATCAGTTTTTAAAATAAAAAAAAGTTGTAGTTCGAGAAATGACCTCAAGGGCCTGGTTTCAGAAGTGAACAGTCTTCTTGAGGACATTAAAACACACCTTCAGGTTTGTTTGTTTTTTTGTTAATATTTGTTTTACGCCAATGTTGCAAAGACTTTTCAAATTCATTAATTTCAGGACAGAAAAAATATTGTAGTTCAAAAAACGGCCACAAGGGGCTAGTTTCAAGAAGCAAATAGTCTTTCCTATTGACTAACTAGTAAAAAAAAAAAAAAAAAATCAATCATTTGCTGTCAAAAGGTGTTTTGATCTTTATTGCTTACACGTTTATTTTATCTACATAATAATATTTCATAAATTACTTAAAAAATGTTGCTTTTAAAGTTTTTTCAAGGACCGCCTACTTACAGTTAAATTTTTGCCATTTGGTCGATTTCAATCTATTGTTTTAAAGTTTGCATTTTTTCCTTGGAATGTTTTTTGTGTAAATTGTAATTTGAGAATCTTTTAAAATAGTTAAAGTCACAAGAAAACGAAACGTGTGAACTCCTGATCTGATTGGAGTTTTGGTCTACCCAGTGGCCAAAAGTGCCACAATCAAAGCTTTATTCTCTTATCACTTTCCCTCAAATCTCCCCGATCAACAAATTTCCTCCTCGTGTTTGTGACTGTGTCCTGATAATAACTTTCCTTTGAGCGGCGAGTAAATCTAAGGACACGTTAAAAACGAACTTGATGGTGTGTGGAGATAACACCTGCTGACAGAGAGAGGACTGTTGTCTTGATTGGTTTTTAAAGGGTCGCGTTTTTTCAAGTAAAAACCGCAGGGGCGAACGGGATCTGAAGCAAACGTTTTGGGGAACTAAAGCATGTGAGCTCGACAGCACGCGGGCCAAGTATCAACTTTGATCTCCGTCCTGATTGGAAGAGCCGAGTACATAATTGGCCCCGGGAATCAAGGGACACAAAGAATGGCCTCATTGAGCCAGGAAAAGTGGACGTCCAATTATGAGAGCTGGCAGAGGAAGGCGGACACCGGTCGGTTTGGAACCAACCCAGAGACTGTAATGTAAACAAAGCCACAAAGGAAGATGCCAAATAGTGAGCAAGCTTTTACAGTCTTAGCAATACAGACGCTGTAATTCAAAGAAAATGGGACAAAAAGGTAATAAAAGGATTAAAATAAAATTATTTTAGCAATATTGATGTTGTAATATGCAAACCAATACAAAGAAATAGAAATACTTCAAAAAGTAACATTTTGTCATTTGAATCTACATAAAAAATAAAAAAAGAGGTATTTCCTATGAAAAAACAAAAACATAGCAACATATTTTAAGACATACACTGTAAAAAGTGAAACGTTGGATCAATTAACAAAAGTGCTGTAATTTGTTACTTTTAAGAATATTAGTTTTTATCAAATTACATGTTTTTTGTTGTCAAAATTCTAATTTGACAAAAACTAATACATTTAAATGTAAAAACATACAGAATTTTTGTTAATTGATTCAATGTTTTACTTTTTACAGTGTACATTTCAAAATGTATGGAGGGCCTAATGTACAAAACAATACAAATCCAGCTTAAAAAAGTATATATATATATATAAAAAAAGAAGGTGTCAAACTAAATTAGCTTTTTCACTTTTTTGCTATTCTCTTCCATAGCATTTAAAGCAAAAGAAAAACATACTTGAAATGTATTTTTTATTTCTTTGTTGGAAATTTTGAAAAGCAAAATTAAATGTTCAAAATATAGATGTATGGTTCGGGCCCCATCCACATCATTTTTTTATTTTTTGGGTGTTCTCTTTAAATCAGGGGTACTCAACCTCCGGGCCACGAACCAGTACCGATCCAAGAGCCGCTTGGTACAGGGCCACAGAAATCATCAAAATCATGTCAGCCTCCAGATTTTGAAACAGTTACCATCACATTTTTTTCCATGTCCCATATTCAGTGTTGTCATTTTTAAGCTTCGTCAAATGTTTTCATCTGTTTTGCATTTACTAAAGATTTTAAGGCAAATCTTTATGTTAAAAAAAATTACAGTTGTGGCACTTAGTGCTGCCATAAATTTTAACAATTTCAGCATCTGGAATGTTTTAAATAGTTACC
>NC_050513.1:12983049-12997245 GCF_002922805.2 Oryzias melastigma | reverse complement strand
AATGACAGTTGTGGCACTTTAGTGCCGCCATACATTTTAAATAAATTCAGCATCTGTGTTTTGAAGCAGTTACCATCATAACGTGTTATGAAGACTTCTAAAATAGATGTTTTAATTTTTTTGTGCCATAATCTGTTATATTTTTTTTTAATCTATGTCAATTTTTTAAAGCACTGTTGCATTTTAGGGCAATGTTTGTGTTGCTGTGTTTCTAAAAACAAAACTTTTTTTTTCTTCATTATTGTTGTGGCACCTTAGTGCTGCCATACATTTTAAATAAATTATGAATCTGGATTTTAGAAACAGTTACCATCAAAATGTATTATGCAGACTTGCAACATAGATTGTTTTTTTGTTGTGCCATATTCTATGTTGTCATTTTTTAAATTGGTGTCAATTTTTTTCAGTAGTGTTGGATTTCCAAAAAAATGTCAAGGCAAATGTTTATGTTGCTTGTTTTTTTTATTGTTTTATTTAAACTTAAATATATAACTTTAAAAAGAATTATAGTTGTGGCACCTTCGTGCTGCCATACATTTTAAATAATTTCCACGTCTGCATTTTGAAACAGTTACCATCACAACATATTGGTTATTTGCCTTAATAAAATCCCCCAAAACTGTGCAGGAACAGAAACGATCTTGATATTTTGGTCGGAAAAACAGACTAGCGGCTCATTTCATAACAGCCACAAAGATTATTAAATACCAATTTACAAGCAGATGGCAGCCGCTCAGTCCGCTCCGCAGCGGGAAGCTGACTTTTGGGGGTTAGCCACTGTTTGAAGGCAAACCGGTTCCCATGGAGGGAACCAGGCAGAATCAGCAGATTTCTGGAAGGTTTCCCACAGCCCGTAGATACCCGCACCGTGAGCCCAGGTATGCACGGCATGTCACCTGAAGGAGCCGTCAAAAGACCCCGCCGGGGGCCGCTACACCCCCCCGCTGGGAAACTTCATTTAGTTTTTCAGGATTTAGTGAATGGAGGAGTTTAAATCTCTCACTTTAGGAAGCTGTGAGGGAGGACTCCTCGTCCACGGGGACTGGCGTGAGAATGAAGAGGCGTAGGGGTGGGGGGGACAATGTCGCCATGTTTCTGCTGTATAATTACATTTAATTACTTTGAGCGTCTCAGTAATGATATCAAACTTCTCCTGCTAGCCAATCACGTTGGAGCTAGCATTAAAAAGTGGACCTGGGGGGTTGAATTTTCCTAAATTAACTTTAACAAAGTCAATCGTCTGTTCTTCTTGGAAGTAGTTTGGACTGAAACAAATAAACGATTTATAAAGCTGGAGAGGAGGGTAGAAAAGTGCAACCACGTGCCGCCGTTGTTTTGATAGTCGAGCGTTTAATCAGTAATGTGGTGCACTTGATTATTAACCCTCCTCCCCCACAAAGTGTTTTCGATTTCGCCTTTTGTTATCAATTATCTTTGAGCATGATTGCTCTGCTGCACAAGGATAAAAAAACAGTGAGAAGAAAAAGACTCTGAAGACAAAACAATCTCTCTGAGATTTAAACTCGCTTAAGTTAATGAGGTTTGCTTCGAGGAACAGGGTTTAGCCGGGAAATCTGTAAAAGTGTGTGGGGTGGTATTTCTTTGATGGACATAGAAAATTTGGGTGTGTGCAACCAGATCGATTGGTCTGAAGCAAGACGGTCATTGAATGGACAATATTTTTTGTTTGTTTGAGTAGTAGTCCAGGTGTCGGCAACCTTTTTATTTAAATAAATATGAATTATGTCTTATTTTTTTGCAAAAGCAAAAATCTAAAAAGAAACTAGCATTTCTCAAAATGGGATTTTTTAAAAAACTTAATTACTTTTAGTTGAAGCCAAATTATCAAAAAAAAGCTAGCTCGTTGCCTAATTACTAGCTGAACTCTAAATTAGCATAAAATTCCTCAGTAAATTAAATCAGCCAAAATGTTAGCATGTTGCTAAAATAAAAGCTCTAAATTAGCCTAACAACTCCAGAAGATAACAATTAGTGAAAAATTTTAGCAAATTGCTAAAATATTAGCTAAAGTCCAAAATAACATAAAAAATCTATCCTAAAAAACAACAATAAAAACACAAGTTATTAGAGACAGCTAGCATGTAGCTGAATATTAGCTAAACTCCCAAACAGCCTAAAAAACATGACAAAAAAGCCTAAATTAGCTAAAAAAACAAAAAAAAAACAGCTAGCATGAAGCTGAAATATTAGTTAAACTCCAAAATAGCCTAAAAGATCGTAGTAAGTGTCAAAGTAGTCCACAAAGTTAGCTAAATGCCAATTTTTGAAACTTTAGAACCATAACTTTTTAGCACAATTATGAATAAAAAAGGCAGGAATATAATCCAGAATAAATGAATTTAAACCTTAAATAACTTTCAATATTCAATATAAAAATATATTTTGTCAAAAATTATACAAGTTAGAAATAAGTGCAACATAATTTTGCGCCATTAATAACAATAAAATAAAATGATCCCTGATAGAATTACCCGGAGGGCCGGATCCGGCCCCAGGCCTTGACTTTGACACGTGTCCTATACTATTCTTTTCTTAAGAGTAAACTATATCCATATATATGCACATTACTTTTGACACACTAAAGAAGCATTTATTTATGAAATGAGTTACTTTTTCTTTGTTTTTTTTCCAACCTCGGAAGTAAGATAACTTGATCTCTGAGACTCCGCCTTTTGCTGCTTTTGGGTGCCGCCCATTTCATGACGTCAACTTAGAGCTGTCCTCGGCAGCATGTCTCTATTTTGTCCAAAAAAACCCTTAAACTTTTGCAATGATGGATCTTCATACAGTATTTCTGCCTTTAGTAGCCCCGACCATCGCTACACTGGTTGTAGCAATATCCGGGGCTAGCCTTCGCTACTGAGCGATGAAGCTAGCAGCTAAAAAGCGCTAGCCGAGCAGCAAAGTTAGCAGCTGAGCACAGCTAGCTGAGGGCCAAAGCTAGCAAGTCAGTAATGCTAGCTGAGCAGCAAAGTTAGCAGCTGAGAAAGACTAGCTGATCAGTGGATCTAGCAACTTAGCCCCCACCACTAAGTTGCAAAGTTAGCGGCTGAGCATTGCTAGCCAATTGGTGAAGTTAGCAGCTGGTCACTGCTAGCTGAGTGGCAAAGTTAGAGGATGAGAAATGCTAGCTCAGCACCAAAGATAGCGGCTCTGCACTGCTGGCTAAACTGCAAAGTTAGCGGCTCAGCACTGCTGGCTGAGCAGCAAAACTAGCGGCTGAGAGTGCTAGCTAAGTGGCGAAGTTAGCGGGTAAGCAGTGAAAGCTGAACGACTAAATTAGTGGCTGAGCACCACTAGCTGAGCGGCAAAGTTAGCAGCTTAATAGCGCTAGATTCGTGGAGAAATTAGGCGTTTGTGTTAGCCGGGCCGGTGGCACTGGCTGCGCAGACTCATTTTGAAAGTCGCGGTTCTCACTTTCTGTCAGCTCGATAGAAACTGCTTGGGTTAGGAAGGGTTAGTGCTCAGAACACAGTTTTTTAGAGGAAAAGTGAGTGATGTATGAACGGATCAGAATATCACTTTGGGGATGTTTTTAGTGAGAAATATTATAATACACTTCAAAGCTCAAAAAGTTGATATAAGTCTTTAAACATACCATAAAATACCAGTAAAAGCACCAAGTTGCGAGCTACATTTAGGATTTTTAACATTTTTTGGCCAATATTAGTGGAACCAGTATTTTTAATAAAGGCTTAGAAGGACATAATTTAAACCAAAAATAGTTATTTTTATGTAACATTTTCAGCATTTCTTGGCCATAGAAAATCTGTAAAATTTAAAGGTGTTAAAAAAATGTGCTCCCCGTGCATGCGTGGGTTTTCACCGGGGACTCCGGCTTCCTCCCACCGTCCAAAAACATGCTTCATAGGTTAATTGGTGACTCTAAATTGCCCCTAGGTGTGAATGTGAGAGTGACTGGGTGTGTGATTGAGGCCCTGCGACAGACTGGCGACCTGTCCAGGGTGTACCCCGCCTTCGCCCATCAGTAGCCGGGATAGGCTCCGGCACCCCCGCGACCCCGAAAGGGATGAAGCGGTCAAGAAAATGGATGGATGGATGGAAAAAAATGTGCTAAGTCATCTTAGATTTATATTTAAATGCATTAAGAATTTCTGTTAAACAAACAACTATTGTGTTTTTGTATTTGTTCTCCCATCAGAACCCTCAAACGAACGCACTTTTGTTCCGCTTTTTTCCCAACGTTCCCTTTAACAGTCAGCTGCTCACTTGCAATCCCTCCATAGGATGGACCTCTGACCGAGCATCTGCGCTGACCTACTTAACAAGCGCCCCGGCAGCGCGGCATCAGCTCACAGGCTGTCCGCGGCCGTCAGGCTCACTGCACGCGTCGCGGCATGACGAAGACACTCTCATCTGCGCGTGGGCATCAAACGATAAAAATAAATGGAGGCAAAGAATCAGCCCAGCAACACGGCTGTTATGTAATCCAAAAAATAAATTAAAAAAATACCCTGCCCCAGTTAACCGCTGCTGTATTTTGAGAGCTGCTAAACATGCACGGATTAGACGCCTGAATGCGCCATCCGGAAAGAAAATACAAACCAACCGCAAAATGTTCATCACCTTTAAAAACATTACCATGCCCTGATCTTCACTCAAAACTACTAATAGATGATTGATAGAAATTATTATTCATCCAACTGGAGGTTAAGGTTTTACCCTTTACTTAGATTAAATAAATTGTTATATTTTTTTAAGTGCTCTTTGGAAAAATGCTTCACAGGAAATGTACAAAATGAAGAGTTTGCCCATGAAACCATTGACTGTATATGAGAACTGAACCAAGTCAGTGTGACGTCACATGTAGAAACCAGCTTACTTCTAGTTCAAATTGTCCACAAAACCATTGACAGTATGTGAGAACTGAACCGAGCCAGCATGATGTCACACATATAAACTCACTTACTTCTGGTTAAGATTGGCAATTAAACCATAGACAGTATATGAAAACTGAACCTAGTCAATTCAATGTCACACATATGAACCCACCTATTTCTGATTATTGGCCTTGAAACCAGTGACAGTATATGAAAACTGAACCTAGTGCGCTTGATGTCACACATAGACACCGACTCACTTCTGGTTCAGACGGTATATGAGATCTGAACCGAGCCAGCATGATGTCACACATATAAACTGACTTTCTTCTGGTTAAGATTCTACATGAAACCATTGACAGTATGTGAGAACTGAACCGAGCCAGCGTGATGACACACATAGAAACCAACTTACATCTTGTTCAGATTGTCCATGAAACCATTGACAGTATATGAGAACTGAACCGAGGCAGTGTGATGTCACACATATAAACTGACTTTCTTCTGGTTAAGATTCTACATGAAACCATTGACAGTATGTGAAAACTGGACCGAGTCAGTGTGATGCCACACAGAGAAACCAACTTACTTCTGGTTCAGATTGTTCATAAAACCAATTGACTGTATATGAGAACTGAACCGAGGCAGTGTGATGTCACACATATAAACTGAATTATTTCTTGTTAAGATTGTCCATGAAACCACTGACTGTATATGAGAACCAAACCGAGTTAGAGTGATGAAACACATCGAACCAGTGGATTGTCCATGAAACCATTGACAGTATATGAGAACCGAACCGAGTAAGTGTAATGTCACAAATAGAAAATGACATACTTCTGGTTCCATTGTCAATTTTTGTTTGTTTTTTTCACTACGGGCGTTGCCACATTGGAACCAGAAATAGTCAGTAATCGTCTGAGATTCATCCAAGTTAATCTTATTCAAAGTTACTATGGCAACCAATCCTGACAACCAATCAGTTGAAAAATATATGATATAAAAAATTTGAATTAGCATAAACAGGTTTTATAGCAGCTAGCTCAACAAAAATGTTTATCCGGACAAATAGAATGAGCTCAATAGAAGTCTATAGGGGTATTGAGGTTTTGGGACTAGCACGTACTTCCTATTTGGAACACCAGGGGGGAGGGGTCACTCAGTCCAATTCTCATATACAGTCAATGAGGTATGAAAAAGGAGAAAACTTAAAGTTGAGGCACCAAAGTAAAGAACATAAATCCGTCCCCAGCTCATATTTCTGAATGTTTATAGGATTTATAGCTTCATCAGAAACTATTGAAGTTATATTTCATTTAATTGCATGCACTTCTTTTTTTCTTTTTTTTTGCCCCTAAGTTCATATTTTCTTCAGGAGCCTCCATCTGCACAGATCCAAGCTGGACTTCCACCAAAAGCCTCCCAGCTCCTCAGTGTCCTACTATGAAAGTATTCCTTCTGCTCCCAAAATGACACAGATTTCAGGACAATAGAGATGAGGAAAATAAAAAGATGGAGGGATTAAAAAAAAAAAAAGAACGGTCCGCATGGACTGGTTGAGTGGACAAAACGCGAGCGTGCTGAATCATAAAGCTGGATGACAAACATGACCCAGTTACAGTCCTCACTCCAAATCTGGGTTCTGTGGGTTCAGTTAAAGCAATTAAAGTGTCGGCTAATAAGTGCTGTAAAGGGGAAGCAGTATTGACAGAAGCATTGTAAAGCTGAAAGGACGGCACGGATCAGGAAAAACCAGCGCCGAGGTCGGTCAATAATTTATAAACCCACATATGTCTCCCAGGACGAAAGGAAATCATCCGATTTACCCAAACGGATCAGAAAAGGACAGAATGAGGATTAAAGATAGGAGTTTTGGTAATACCACCACATTTATTGTAAAACTGTCCTAAGTGTGGATATGAAGGATGTGATAAATGTTTAATTGTTGAGAGTTATTGCTTCGGTTCAGCCTGAAAAAGCAAAAACATTTGCCAACATGAAGCAGGATTACAGGTTTGGTTGTAATATTTCAATTATTTTTGAACAAAGTACACCAGACACATCGTCAATAAATGGTCTATTTATGAACACGCGTCATATACAAGGCAGACCGAACTGTAATGCGCATAAATCAAGACAAAAGTCATAAGTCTATCAGTTAGACTTCATGAAGTGTGTCCACAGTAACTCTTATTTCAGAACTCCTTCACTACTCCCTACACAGTGTTCTATTTAGTGTGTTTGCCCTTTTGTAGAGCTGTCCGAATGAATGATTCTAAAATCCAGTTCCATAAGAGTTTCCCATGTTTTTGTATCATGTTACCCACAAGCGTTAGCCAGGTTAGCGTATTCACAATATGTATTGTTAGTGTATTCACAATATGTATTGTTAGCTTATTCACAATACGTATTGTTAGCGTATTCACAATATGTATTGTTAGTGTATTCACAATATGTATTGTTAGCGTATTCACAATATGTATTGTTAGTGTATTCACAATGCGCATTGTTTGCATTTTCAGAATGTGTGTTGTTAGCGCATTCACAATATGTTTTGCTAGCATATTCACAATATGTATTGTTAGCATATTCAAAATACGTTAGCGCATTCACAATACGTATTGTTAGCTTCTTTACAATATGTTTTGCTAGCGTATTTACAATATTTATTGTTAGCGCATTCACAATATGTACTGTTAGCATATACACAATAAGTATTGTTAGCATATTCACAATATGTATTGTTAGCATATTCAAAATATGTATTGTTAGCATATTCAAAATACGTTAGCGCATTCACAATACGTATTGTTAGCTTCTTTACCATATGTTTCGATAGCGTATTCAGAATACGTATTGTTAGCGCATACACAATATGTTTTGCTAGCGCATTCACAATATGTATTGTTAGCATATTCACAATATGTATTGTTAGCATATTCAAAATACGTTAGCGCATTCACAACACGTATTGCTAGCTTCTTTACAATATGTTTCGATAGCGTATTCACAATACGTATTGTTAGCGCATACACAATATGTTTTGCTAACGTATTCACAAAGTGTATTGCTAGCGTATTCACAATATGTATTGTTAGCATATTCACAATATGTATTGTTAGCTTCTTTACAATATGTTTTGCTAGCGCATTCACGATGTGTATTGTTAGCATATTTACAATATGTTTTGCTAGCGCATTCACAATATGTATTGTTAGCATATTCAAAATACGTTAGCGCATTCACAATACCTATTGTTAGTTTCTTTACAATATGTTTTGCTAGCGCATTCAAAATGTTTATTGTTAGCATATTCACAATGTGTATTGTTAGTGTATTCACAATATGTATTGTTAGTGTATTCACAATGCACTAAGAATATGCAGAATTTCCTAGTATGCGTTAGCATACTGACAAAACCTGTAACTTCTAACCTAAAAAAAAAAAAAAACTGATACCGCTAACGCAAGTATTAAACTACATAAACCCTGAGCATATGATGTGTGTTCAAGAACGCGTTCAATTCAATTCAATTCAATTCAATGCGGGTTTTAGCATGTTCAACTGCTACACGTTAGCCGTAACTCGTAAAAAAAAAAAACACAATGGATTGCACTTGAACAATCTTGATGAATTAGATACGGACATTAGATAGTCACGCACTATATAGATTTAGTAGGTAGGGAGTAGGAAGAGAATAATTACATAGCATTTAATATGTTTGTAACATGTTAGCCACATTAATAGTGTTAGCGTATTCACAATATGCTAACACACTTTAACATATTCACAATACCTGTGACTCCAAAAACTGATGCAGATACTGCAGACGTTACTTTCTAACCATTGTTAGTAACAAAAGCACAATTTCACACTCTTCTACACTTTAGCTATAGCTCGTAAAAAATAAAAAATTAAATAAAAAAAAAATAAATAAAAAAAAAACAATGAAGTGTGTTTGAAAAATCTTGGTGAATTAGACAAGGGTATTAGATGTTCCGCATTACATAGCCTTTTAGTAGTTAGGGAGTAGGAAGGGAGTTCAACATATAATTTGTTTGTAACATGCTACATCTTAGCCACATTACAAACGTTACCCAGGTTAGCATATTCACAATATGTATTGTTAGCATAGTCGCCATGCGCTAACAATAAGCACAATTTGCCAATACGAATTAGCGTATTTCCAGTACCTGTAACTCCTAACCTTGTTTCTAATGCATAAAAAACCAGACTAATAAGCAAACGTTATGCTAAGTAAATACCAAACATGTGATTCGTGTTCAACAACTGACTTTGAGCAAAGACTTAAACTGATAGGGTCTCTACAGAAAAAGCTCTTCCAACATTGGGGGGAAAGGAGTTCATCGAATGCCAATTTGAAGTATTTATGGCCATTGACGAAAGGACTATAAGTACAGACGATGTAAATGTCCTCAACCTGTTAAACTTCTGGCATGTCAGCAACGGGTTGAGATGGGTCAGCACAAAGCAATTAAGTCGGGTCAAGTCAATAGAGCTGCATCAACTTCATTAAAGCCTTGTTGCAAGCATACCGACCACGACAAACCAAGAAACTCCAGATTTACCTTCAGAAACCGTCAAAGGTTACTCTACATCTCATGATCTATTACTTCCTGTGCACTGGTACTCGTACTGTAAACACTGAAGGGTGGGGAGTGGGCGGGGGGGAGGGGTCTCAGACACAACAGTCGGTTAAAAGGCTGCACTTGACATTCCAAAGAGGCTCTCGCCAGTACGCTCACCTTCAGTCAACCCTGAGCCCAACCGGTTCTCACCCCACCCCTCTCCCCTGCAATTTCGCATGGAGATAAAGCTGTCAGTCCGTCACCGGCAGCCGTGGGCTTCCCTTCAACTGCTTCACACGTTGCTGGAGATTAATTTGAGCTGCAACATCTGATTCTCAGGCTATCCGCGGCCTTTGCGTGACCTTAAAACAAGGTTGTCTTTCCTTAGCACTTAGTGTAAGTGGATCTTTTTCCCGGGTATTGGCATGCACAATGGCTCCGTGGACTCATTGAATAAGCAGTCAGCGGTTAGGAAGCCTTTTGTTTGGCGAAAGTAGAGCCCTCCGTCCCCGTCTTGTTGACGTAACTGGGAACTGTCTTACCGTCAGGCGGCTTTCCAAACGTCCCCTCCTCTCCTGGTGCCGGTCCATGGCCTCTGAGCCCTGCAGCGGTCCGCACACCTGGGAAACCCTGGAGGGTGGGGAAAGGGGGAGGAGTGGAGAAAGTCAACAACCTCTTGTCCCGTGCTTCACATTTTTAGACTTTTTTTGCACCACGGTCCGGCTCAAGTTAGGGACTGTCTGGTGTACTTTGTTACCTGCAGCTTCTTTTGGTTTTAACGCCTAATCTCCGCTAGGAAGCAGAAGTTTGGAGCTATCTAGCCGAGAATCCCGCCCTCCGCCCTGGACTTCGGCCCTTTGTTTTCCCAAGCCTCTCCAAACAGAGCTGGGAACCAGTCCGACTGAATCTGCGGCAGAAGATAAACACTTCACTTCACGCATACTACTCCTTTACAAAGAAGCTGGGGCTTTAGACAGAGTAAGCACGCCACTTCCTCTTCGGCGAGGATGGGGTCAAGGGTCAGCTGCTGGACGCCTCGGGGTCAGGAACCCCGTCGGGGTGGGTTAACTCATATTTCGGCGTCGCTCGGTGTGGAGCTTAACACAATATAGGTCAAACGAGGGACATTTTTGGCATTTTTGACTGGAAAAAAGTGCAAACTTCATCAGTAACGGGGCCAGACTGCGGTTTTCAGGTCGACTCAAACATCCCAATCAGTCCCCTCTGCCTCTGCCGGAGGCGGTATCCGTTACACCCCGTCTGAAACTCCCGCGGTGTGACTGAGCGTGTCAAACATCTCCACACATCGACATGACGCGTCCCTTCCTCTGCCTGTCTGGTGAGTCCAAACGCGACTTTTTCATCATCTGCTCGACGTGACACACAACCGTCACCCAGCCTCCACATCTCTGCAGCCCCGGGCAGAAGGAAGTCGTCTAATCAGTGAACAGGAAGTGGAAAACAGGGACTTTGATGACACAGAGGCATCAGACTCGTGCATGCTTTGGATTGACTGATTGAGCAAGTGTTTTCCAAAGGATAAAAAGCTGCTTTGAACTGACTTTTACTCTGATTAAAAATAGCAGAGTCAGCAAAAGTCACAGATTTACCTTCAAAAACAGGAAATCTAACTGCATAAAAACGTTTTTTTAAGGGGTTGAAAGTAATAAAAAATTGACAAAACACCTGAAAGATCTAGTGTCATGGAGCATTTAGATAAAGACAGGTGATAAAAGCGGCACACACATCTACCTTTGACATTTAAACCCACCACTATGTAACAAGGTTACTCATCAGTCTTTCCCTGGTGAGGTAACTTTTGCTCACCTTTGATGTGAGAAATAAAACTGAAACCCACATTTGTTTCCCGGCAAAAAAAAATTAAATATGAGGAAAAGTTTGTGTTTTTGGCAGGAACAGGCTTTTGAAAAATGAAAAAAAAAAAAACAGTTTAAGGAGATAAACTGAAATAAGGTACCCATCTGGAGTCAAGAAAAACTGTGAATCTGCTATATATATATATATATAATAGGTATACATATAAATATAAAATATATATATATATTTATAATATAAATATACATATATATATATATATATATATATATATATAATATAAATATATATATATATATTTTATATTTATATATATATACCTATTATATATATATATAAAATAAATGTAATATAAATAAATAAATCTATATGTATACATATATACATGCATTTATATCTGTATATTTATATTATATATATATTTAGAATATAAATATACATATATTTATTTATATTACATTCATAGATATATACATGCATGTATATCTGTATATTTGCCCTAGTCAGACAGTAAACACTTAAAGACCCACTCTGATGACAGAATCTGAATTTATAAAGAAAATTAAGGTTTAATTTGTGCTTTTGAGTATTTCATTATTCAATTATTAGGGCTGGGTGGATAAATTTGATGAATTGATCTAAGCTCAATAATCGATCCATAGCATCAAGCTAGCATAATGCTAAAGCCCGCTAGCTTGATGCTAACGTATAATGGGGTTTCCCATAGGACGGCTAATGTTAACACTTGGTCAATCTAAACATACATTGCTGACTGAATTAACTCACAAACATGAATTATCCAAACTCTTTTAAAGAAATACTAAACTATTTGTGGTCTAAAACACAGATTTTTGCATGTACACTTTCTTCTGGAATAAGGTGTAAGGCTTTAGCGTGATTGCCACCTGGTGGTCAAACTGAAACGCCCTCCAGGAGAGGCAGAACAATCGCAGCTTCTCTGTTTGAGAATCCATGCAACACTGTATGATATTAAGAATCTCAACATTATTTCATTAATACATTTTATAGTATGTTAATTGTGTCAGATTAATATGAATATCTTAAAAAGATAGATAGATAGATAGATAGATAGATAGATAGATAGATAGATAGATAGATAGATAGATAGATAGATAGATAGATAGATAGATAATTTATTTCTAAACAAATGTGTTTAATGTGTAAATGAAAAATTGAATTGAATCGAATTGAGTGAATTGAAATCATCGAAAAAAGAAAAATGGTGAATTCTGAAAATCATTGTCAATACCAAGCCTTTAAATCATGAGGACCAAAAAATTCAATTTGAAAGAGTGTATTGGTGACCTATGTACACCTTAAGATGCATCTTGAACCAGAGGGTCCTTTTTAAAACCCCCCATGGGTCCAGACTACCCAAAAACCATGTACGGGTCAACCATCGTACCATTAATTTGACTATACCATTAAGTAAAAATACTGAAATATCAAATTAAGCATACATTTCTTTCTGTGCAAGGATAAACTGAGTGATCAAGGTCGTATGAGAGAGTACAGTACAATAGATTTAACCTCTACACTGCAAATGAGATGACACCAGAACACTGAGGTTGTTATTTGCAATAAATTCTGCAGAAACAGCAGACCATCTCTTTAACATTCTCTTGGGAGAGGTGTGACAAGCTGCTAAAAGCTTTAACCTGGCTGCTGCTGTGTAAAAAAAAAAACACGTCCCGTTTTCCTCTGGGTACAAACTTGTTGACTCTCCACGGATCGTCCGTGTTCTTGGGTTTAGAACGGAAATGAAACACTTAGGTCTGCTGGCCGTGACGAATGGCGACCAAGGCTCGCAACTGAAGCCCATTCCTCATTCGCCCCGCCGCCTCCCGACTGATTTCCTGTGATTTACACCCAAAGCAATTACAGATATGTTAAACCGGCGCAGTGCTGTCCGAGGCGACACGCGCCCATAGGCGGCGCGGCCTCCAGCCGGCCAGTCAGCGGAGTGGAAAGGATATAATCAAAGTAGACCAGGAGGACGCGGACATCTGGGAGTCTTTGTGTCGTAGGCCCTAATTAGATGCCAGTGAGGCAGCGGGGAGGGATAGTCTGTGTAAAAAAGGGGGGGTCTCCTTTTTTTAACATCTGCTCCAGAACAAGGAAGGACCCAGCTGAGGTCACAGAACCCCCCTAAAAACAGCTCCCAATGTGAGGGGGGATAACAGCTTAATGATAACACTTACAGCCAGGAGAGTGCCTTGCTCCGGACACACGAGTAAGTGCCGATAATAAGGCCAGACTGTCCATGAATATGGATCGGCATGGCTCGGGCTGCCATGCCGTTTCTTTGTGGGACGTGGCGTCTGTGCTTGAACCCCACTTGTATTCAACTTCGTACAGTACAAAGCCTCTAAGCGCCCGCCGGCTTTTATCGTCAAACAAGTGGCAGTCTTTGGACCCGACGGACCCGCAATTCTCACGTGCGTAGAAGTCGGCACATGTAAGAGTTTCTTATCTCTTATGGAGGTGTCCAATGAACGTTGGCCCCTTTCCACCTGCTACAAAACATTACGAGGAAATAAAAGATCAATCTCTTGCAATCTCAACCTTTTTATAGGCTGTACTGTAAATTTGCTTGAGTCAAGAGTTAGGCATTATCGTCTGAGCAAACATTGAGTCATCCGAATGATTGTGAGGATTCACTCGGTTATATGGGGAATCTGAGAAACTGAAAGCTCTTGGCTAAATTGTCATTCGGTGATCAATAAGCCCCTTGTGAAAAAAAGGGGGGAGGTGGGTTGGGGGGAGTATGCCAGGAAGTGCCAGGACCTGAAAATGGATGGTAGTGGAGATTGGACATTGATCTGCGCACCCCCTTTCGCCCCACAAACCAATTCATTTGGTGTCCTCCGCCCCACTTGAATGGGAGT
>NC_050513.1:12962922-12982790 GCF_002922805.2 Oryzias melastigma | reverse complement strand
TTGAGGAGAAAATTGAAGAGTCTGGTGTGGGGTTTGACACGTGGACCAAGAGGTCCACCTGCAATCCAGCGGGACAGATGGTTTGAGTCCCTCTGCTGGCCAACTGGTAACCCCTCCACCACCCCTTACCCCAGCATGGCAGAGCTTCATGGGGAGTAAGGGTGTGAAGACTCAAACAATGAGCCATAACCAGCACAGATCTGCCGTGGTGCCTTTTCAACTGAAATGAATATTGACTCACAACACGACAACCTAAACAGTGCAAGTTAATTGTATTTAGCATGGAAACAATACACAATCCTACTATAGTATAGTTTTATAAACATACATGAAAACCAAAGACGTGACAATAATGTCCCCATTCACAAAGCTATGATCATGTGCATGAACTGGTGTGTCATGTGCTGTCATTTAGATGCAAGCATAAACATGTGGAATCAGTTTTGAAAAATTGCTTCTCAAGGTCAATTCTCATGAAAAAAAAAAATCAAAAATGTACTGCTCTTAATTTAGCAGTTTTTGTTCCTCAAAACATAGGAACTTGTTCCCTCACTATATCTCCGTTCGCTGATTTCTGCCGGTGCAATTTTGCATGCTTTATTATTTTTTAACACAGTGATTGTGTTCTGCGTCCTGATTGGCTGTAGACATCGTCATTCCATCTCCTCCATGTTGCCTGTACAGTCAGCTTGCCAGAGTTACATAAGTCTTCAATATCTTTGTTTTCATTCTACAATACTGGACTTATTTGTCTATGTAGATTTGAATTTTAGGAGTTTAGACAAGAGGTAAACCTATAAAAGCGTTCACACATGTCTGAACAACACATTCTTATTCCCAAGTCGTCACATATTGACGTTTGGTTAAGGACCCCTCCGCAGCAACTTTGATGTATTGGGTGTCCCCAAGTCATCGGTTTTTGACGTTAAATCACAGGTCCCCAGCTTCTGGGGCGCAAACTGGAACCGGTCCAGTACTGCGACGTCTAGCGGACCGGTACCCCTAACCCTAACCCAACACCAGATTTGGTATGCTACCAGGCGTGAACCGAACGTGGCATCATGCAAGAACCAGCATCGGGTTAAGGTTAGGGTACCAGCACTGGACGCATCCTGAGGACCTTTGGGCATCAGGTACTGCATTAAAGGTTTTCTGACTCTGGGTTTTACGAGCAACCAGCTTGTCAAAAAATGACGAGTTGGGGACACTCAAAGCATCAAAAAGGGACGTGAAGGGGTCCTTAACCAAACGTCAAGATGTGACGACTTGGGAATAAGAATGTGTTGGTCTGAGAAAATGATATAAAGTGTGTAGTAAAGGGTTTTATAGCCTGTAAATATATACAACCCTACGTTACGGGTTTCAAAAAAGACACATTTTTCAATGGAATAGGTCTTTGATAATGGCGACTGGATGGCTCAGTGGACCAAGCGTAGGGCTGCCACGCAGGAGACCTGGGTTCAATTCCCCAGTGCGTCCACTGATGGGTCCTTGGCCAAGACCCTTGACACTACTGCCTAACCTTCAAATACAAGGTTGCATCAGGAAAGGCATCCGGCGACACCTAATGGGAAAAGCTGGATAAACAAACTTTAAGAAAGTCTCATTCAGCTGAGTCACTTTGATGGTGTCAAAGAGTGAGTTTTGGTGATGTTAAAGGGTTAACAAGAAGACCCATCTGATGACTGAGTCCAATTGTTTCAGTCAAAACAGATAAAGATGCTCTAAAGAGAGTCCATAACAGGGTTTCCCCTCACAAAAAGAAGCACTACTGCTAATATAGTTGGCAGTTTTATAAACAAAAAGTTTTTTTCCAGCCTCACATTACAATAGTTTGCTTGGAGCCTTCAGTTCTCTCCCAAAAGCTCTCAGCGTCAAGCACTTCCATGGCTACAAAGCCTTGACCAAAGTCCCCTTTTTTTTGTTTTTTGTCTCCATGGAAATGAAAACCGGTGTGAAGAAAGTCTTAGCCGCAATGTTTGTAACGCTGAGCGCATTGTGCACAGGCAGAAAGAAGCTTTGTCAGCACAGTTGCGTGTGGTAATACACTTATTTGCTCACGCCTTTAGTTTTCTTAAGTCGTCTCGACACAATGAAGAGGTAAACCCAGACAATCCGATCCCTGTTTTTTTCACTTTAAAACACTTGAAATGACTTAATTATTAAAGTTGAGGCAAACTGGGAGCAAAAATCTCCTTCCTCCAGACGAGTTCCTGCAAACTGCTTCAAAACGGTGCAAAACTTGACAAGACTTCTGCATTTTTAATCAAGCTTATCACTCAAAGCGCTCCAATTCTGTCTCCTACTGCATCAGATTGGTGAAGAGTGATTTATTTTGCATGATATGCATCAAATCTTGTCACTTTAGAGACTAAATAATTGATTTTTTTGGTTATTTTTTTTTAAGTTGACTAGTTAAGAAAGGGTGTCACGTCTGATACGAACAAATTGGGTGAAAAATCTGGAATAAATGGTTCTTTGATCTTCTGATATACGGCGGGTATTTGATGCTCATTCAAGACTAAGAGGCGTTCAAGAACTTCAATGAGCTCTTACTAGTCTGTGGCGACCCCATACTAGAGCATGTACAAACAGTTGGAAGAGAATTGGTGGTCAATATCGCGAATCTTGCTCCAGGATTTTTCTTTAAATTTCTTTTTCCGATAAATGAAAGACTTGGTGTCATAGAATTCCATCCAGGCACAATTAATAATCTCTACTTTGTGATTATTTTTCAAATAGTTGGCACTTCCGTCAAATGATTGGTCAAAGTTCAACTGGTTAAACTTTGTATTTAAAGCCTGAAAATGATCTTAAAACTTTGGGTATCTACATGTGAGCGCAAGAGAATTGATCGCAGAAGCCCGAAACACACATTGACGCCCATCTACACATACTTTCTCTAGGAAGTGGTCACTGGAACGCGCGTTGCAGAAGCTGGTATGAACGTAGCATGAAGGTATAGACATGCTGGCCATGTTCAAGAACACGCTATACACAGTTTCATGGACTTGTATTCAGCTAGTTAAGAGGAAGATCAATATTTGATCAATTAACAAAAGTTCTGTCATTTGTTGCATTAAGAATGAATTGTTTTTATCAAATTTAATCTTTGACTTGAGTAGGTCATCAATGCAAAATTTTTATTTAATGAAATATAATAGTTTTAAATGTAACGAATCAAAGAACTTTTGTCACTTGATCTGATTTTTCACTTTTTTCAGTGTGAAAAAGTGAAAAGTCAAAGTGGTGTAAATCCCGCAAATCTTGCTCCAGGCACATCTTGGATTCTTAGAACTCCAGCCGGACACAAACCGCAACTATTAATTTCTCCTACACGATCAAGTTTACAATGGTTGGCACTTAATTGTTTCGAAAGGGACACTACCAAATTCGAGTCCCTGATTGGTCGGCTTTTTTTTGCAATTTATAAAGAAGTTCAACTGATTAAATTCCAATGCACGATCAATGATCAGCTGTTTTGCTTGTAGTGCCGACTATACCGGACTTAAAAACTTGCATAGTAATGAGTGGATTCGAGAGTTCAGAAGCCTAAAATTCAGGTTGATGTGCGTTTACGTAGACTTTTCATTGAAAGTGACCGCTTAGACACAAGTCCCCGAGTCTAGCGTGAATGTAGCTTAAGAGATTTGAACTTAAAAGCTTGAAACACGCATTTACACATGTTAACATAAGCCAAATCCGAATTCCTTGACCACCTCTGACCATATAGGAAAATAGTGTCTATGACGCCAATGACGTCATCAATATTCGCTAGTCATTTATGTTAGCGTGTCGCTGCCAGCACTCGGAAAATACATAACAACACCAGTTTTACAACTTTCAGAAGTTATACTAAACAAAGGTCAAACTTGAATTCTTCCCATACCCTGATGACTTTTCTCTATTCCTCTATGGAATAATTCCCACTCTAATCTCTAACTACTAAAATCTTTATATATATATATATATATATATATATATATGTATATATATATATGTATATTTAGTGCCCTGGATTTTAAAAGCAATTTAAACACGATGCTCACTACTTTTTTTTTGTTTTGCTAAATCCAGTCTATGATGTCACCGATTTCATGAAGTGAAAATCAAATAGATACATTTCACGACGTCTATTTGTGACTCCACTGGGTTCTGATAGTAAAATGTTCTTTTTTTTTTTCAAAAATGACACTTAAACATGTCTTCTTTTTTTGCCAAACTTGTCTGACTGCAATGCATTGTGGTCTATATTTGCTAATGTAGTGAGCATTGATGCACGCTAGTTTTTCGCAAAGACTTCTGGGAAATTTCTTGTCCACTCGATTTTTTAATTGACTACAAAGTGGGGATCGACTATATAGTGAGTCAGTGTCTTCAAATTCAGACATTACTCCAACTTGATGATGTCATCAATAGTCGCCAGTCAACTATCCCTCGGAAATACATACCAACATTTAAAAAGTTTATTTAAAAGTAAACAAAAAGTCTTTACTTACATTTAAATGTAAACTTGTCTGCATCAGAGCCCACCCACATGGAAAAACACGCTTCTCACAACGCGACTTGCCCTATCGGCGGATGGATACAGAACTCGAATTCCCTTGGTTCTACTCTTTAAAAAAATATTTCTAACACCCATTTTCCTACATATGGAATTTGGATTTGGACAAAAATTAATTACTTACATTTAAATGTAAACCATGTTCTCCTCCACGGCACAGCGTGACATGGAACACCATTGTGGCGGAGGAATACACAATAAATAGTCCCTACTGGTTGCCCTTAAGAAAACAATTTTGGACAACTCTACTCCGACAGTTTCGCCTACAATTGGAAGATAGGGAGACGCTGACGGGATAGGGGAAGAACTGGGATTTAGATGTAGACTTGGGGTCACTTGAACGTAGCATATCCTCTAAACCGCTTCTCCACCAAAACATCCGTCAAAGACGATAAAGTTTTGACATGAAAAAGTCATGTTCACTGATAAAAACTTTGGCCTTATCATTGAGGCTTACAATCTTGTTTAGTCAGCAGGGCTAACGGAATTTAAAGTCTTGTTGGAAAAAAAAAGAAAAGTAAAACAATGACTTTTATGTTGTCCTTGAAATCCCCCTTGCACTGATCCCACCAGATGCAATACACATCCTGGAAAATAAAAGAAAAAATATGAACTGAGCTTCCTGTTCTGGGACTCGCAAACTGCAACGCGGCGTGCTTCATACGAGAGCGTGACTCTCTGCTGAACTCCCATGATGCCCCAGCAGGTAGAAAACAACCACCAAAAAATAAATAAATAATAGATTCCGAAGACCCTAGGGGGACGAGCCAAGAGAGGGCAGAGGAATTTTCCAATTTTCCGAACCTTTATCAAAATACGCAGGCTATAACTCCCATCCTTTTTCCCCGCTGCTCCGGCGGCGGGCAGCGCTCCAGAGAAGCTCAACACGTGCGTTTCATCAGCTGGCTGCAGACAGTTTGAGAAACAGCAGCACATGTGAATGTTTTCCGCTGTGCTTTCTCTCAAGGAAAAGCATCAGTTTAAACGCATGAAACATCACTTTTAATCCAGAAAGGTGAGTTAAAGTCTAAAATAATATATGTGTGTGTATATATATATATATATATACATATATATATATATATATATATATTTTAATTTATTGTGTTATAAGAAAAAGGTTTGAATTCCTACGCCATTACTTTTACACACACAAATGGAGAATAAATAAAGTTTAGCCCATTCCGCAATATGATATATTGTTCAAAATGCTTTATTTTTTATTTTTGCTGTTTATATAAGATATTCATGCATTTTTAATCATTATAAACCCATATACTAGTTGTGTAACTGTTACTTATAGATTGCAGACCTGACTAAAGTGGTTCAAACTTGTTATGCTAATGCTATGCTAATTTGTTAGCTCAAGGTCTAACTACTTATTTTTACTTTCTTTGTAGTTTCATTTGCAGGAAGCAAATTAAAGTCAAAAGGCTTTTAAGAAAACAAAACAAAAACACAAATGTAAAGTCCAAAGTTCCTTAACTATCACTATCTTCTTTCGCCATTTTGTAGCGCTGTCCAAATCCACAATTGAAAAAATTGAAGTTTCCCAGAAGTCTCTGCGAAATTAATATGCATTGATGCTCACTATATTGGACCACAATGCATTGCGTTCAAATAATTTTGATGAAAAAAATGTTTTTTCATCAATTTTTTTTAACATCTAATCATCATCAGAACACATTAATGCTAATATTTAATAGATTTTTACTTTAAGAAATCGGTAACAACATATCGCCATTAAAAAAAAAATGTGAGTATAGCGTCCAAATTGTAGGGCTGGGTATTTCCAGCATCGATTCAATTCAGATTTTTTTTTATTCTTTTGATCCTGTCATTTCAGCTCAGTTCAATTAAATTTTGAGTTTAAACGGGTTACACATTTGTTTAGAAATACATCAATAATCTATATATATTTTTGAAGATTTTTATATTAATCTCATATAGTCACATACTGTAAAATGTATTAGTGAAATAATCTTTAAGATTGTTAATTCAATACAGTGTTACATGGATTCTCAACCGGAGTAGCTCCAACCATTGTTCTGCATCTCCTGGAGGGCGTTTCAGTTTGGCCACTAGGTGGCGATCTCGCTAAAGCACTGGACATTTTTTACTGAAGTAGAAGAAAGTATGAGCAAATCAGGGTGCTTTAGACCACAAATGGCTACTTCATTCATTACTTAGTCAGCAATGTATGTTTAGATCGACCGAGCATTAGCATTAGCATTAGCTTTAGCCGTCCTATGAGAAATTCTAATATACATTAGCATAAAGCTAGCAAACTTTAGCTTTATGCGTTAAATCAATCTCTACTTTTATTAATCTTAGATCAATTAATCAATTTTATCAAGAAAGTAATACTAAATAATAATTACCTTAAGTATAGTTTTATCTTTAGTCCGGCAAAGGCTGGTCTCTCAATATGAAGACAATCAGGAAGTAGCTATGCTAAAGCATGGCTAGCTAATGCTACACAGCTATTTAATTAACATTTTTCCCCTCTTTTAAACACCTTTATGCAACAAATACCTCTTAAATATTAGTGGCATTAGTGGTAGTCAGGAAAAATATAAAACTGAATAATTTAAGCTTTTCTTTTTCTTTTTTAACCTAAGAATGGCTACTAGCACTAGCTGTCAGTCATTGTTAGCTTCTTAAATGTAGCCATTTTCACACTTTAATATGTAAATGTGAATAGGATTTTATGGGGTCAAGTAACATGTCCAACATAAAAATGTTTAAAAAGTGAGAATTTTGTTTGGTAGGTTGCCATCACAGCTAGCTAAAATGTATACACTTGTCTGTTCAACCTTTGACCTTTTTTATTCTACTTTGAAATACTTCAATGTACTTAACCGCATCTGAATTCTAAAGGAGTACTTAAATTACTATAAAATACTTTAGTTTATGAGGTGTTTGTTACTTAAGTTAAATAAAAAAATACACTTTTTATTTTAGAAAATATAATTAAGCAATTTGTGAAGTAAATATCAATAAAGTCACACTGCAAATAGTTTGTTAAAACCCTCAAAATCATGCTAAAAGTTAACAAATAAATTGACTTACACAAAAACATTGTACATTTTGAATCTTGAGAAAACAAAAAGAACTATTTTGCTGTCTTGCAGGAAAAATAAACTTATCAAAAATGAGTTTTTAGATCTTAGTTTAACAAAACAAATGACTAGAATTTTTTTTTTATTAAGAATAAGAATAAGAATTCTTGGAAAGAATTCTTATGTATGTATTTATCTATTCTTTTAATTTTAAGAATTTTTGACTAACTTCTAGATTGCTTGTTTTAACAGTGAAGGAGTACTGCTAGCATTGATATATAGGAGGCTTTTCAAAATAAAACCCCAACAAGATTACTAAACACCAAAATTTAAAATAGAAAAAATGACATAAACATTAAAAAAAACCAGACATGTGTCCTAAATATTGAGTCATAGTTCAATATTTAGGTTAAAACCTTATATTTGACCCGTTTTCAAGTGTCAAAATGGGTCCATTTTGACCCGAAAACAATAAAGCGTCAATAAAGTTGGCGGAAATATTAAAATAATGTGTGCAAAAATAAAAATGTTGGCCTAAACAAAGTGAACAACCCTATTTATATCATAAATATATAGTTTAAATACGAAGTGTGAACCAGTCGATTTCTAGTCAAAGAGAATTCAGGCTAAACTTGGATTAAACCAACAATTCCTTCATGTTTCAGAGTTTGTTTTCCACATTCTTCACAGATTTTCCAGTGTCAGATGACAAGAAAACACAAACTTACTCTACGTCAGCGCTCCCTCACAGCGAGATGATGGCAGCTCCAAACATGCTGTCGTAAATTCCCCCGTGGAGGTGTTGCATGCTGGGACAGCTGGGCACAAACACATTTAAACCCCGACGATCTGCGCTGGAAGTGTGCAGCGACAGCCTGTTTAAAAAAAAAAAAACAAAAAAAGGTGTAAATAGACAGCGGGGAAGGAGGTGGCAGTGCAAGAAGGAGGCGTGGTGGGGCGGGTAGGATAAGGAGGATTGAGGAGAAGTTCCACATTACATCACCGGCAGCTGCTGACAGGGCCAGTGTTTATGAACTCCAAAGAAGTCCCGGCACATGGTTAGAGACTGAAAAGACGTCCAAACATTCAAACAGACTTGTATATCTTGAGCTTTTTCTTGGTCTTTTTCTGTACCCTTGCAGAAACATGGTTTTATGGCAAAGGCTGCTGTCGCTACATTCCTCAAGTGTCTTGGTTTGGCAGTGTCCTGAGTTTTTTTTTTTCCCTTTTTCATTTAAACAGAGGCACATGACTCACAGCTTCACTGCCAAACAGACTCCTTTTTGCCATCAGAGTCCCGCATTCCTTAAAAACCTCATAGTATACTGGACTTTTGCAGAATAGGAGCGCCCACCGCTCGTCATCCGTGACCCCGGCCCACTCCAAGCCCTCGCTCATCCTCACAAAACCCAAGATTTTCTCCAGTAAATTCCATTTTTTTTTTGCATTCCTCCCCTATAAGGTCACGGTATTATTCACCCACGGAGGGAGAAAACGAGGCCGAGGACACCGCCGCCAGACAAGAAACTGAAGTCATCTTGTCATCACAAGCATTCGTTTAGACGTAAATGTCAGGAGCTAATTGGATAAAAAAAGGGCATCAAATGTTATGAAAAAAGAGGAGAAATAATGGAATGACTCCCCTTTAATGGGAATCTTTGATTATTTAATTGAAGGCCTGTGATTTATTCTGGTAATCTAATATTAAATGAAACATTCCTTGAATCAAAGGATGCTTGACATTTAGCAAGAAAAAATTAATCTTATAAATGTGATATGAATTAAACTCTTTTACCGTTTTTGTTGCTCTATGAGGCACATTTAAAAGTCAATTTTTTTTCCAAAATAACCACAGTGCACCTTATAGTCCAGAGAGCCTTATGGGTTACTTCTGATTGTGCTTACTAATGTAAAAAATGTTTCGTTGGGTGTTATTTTCAAATAGCTAATGCAGCTAACATCTAGCGGTGTTTTTTTTTTGTTTGTTTGTTTTTGCTTCACGTGTTGCTAACAGGGTTAGGAGTTAGCATGGCCATAGTGACGAATGTTTTAACATTATGAGTCAGTTAAATAAGTATTACTAACACGGTTGGGAGTTACAATTTTTGTAAACATGCTAACGGAGCTATCATGTAGCTGTGTTTGACTTTTGTTCCTTTATGTATTACTAACAAAGTTGGGAGTTACAACTTTTGCGAACATGCTAATGTGGCTAACATGTAGCTGTGTTAGACTTTTTTTATGTATTACTAACAAAGTTGGGAGTTACAACTTTTGTAAACATGCTAATGCGGCTAACATGTAGCTGTGTTTGACTTTTTTTTATGTGTTACCAACAAAGTTGGGAGTAACAACTTTTGTAAACATGCTAATGCGGCTAACATGTAGCTGTGTTAGACTTTTTTTATGTATTACTAACAAAGTTGGGAGTTACAGTTTTTGTAAACATGCTAACGCGGCTAACATGTAGCTGTGATTGACTTTTGTTTTTTATGTATTACTAAGGAAGTTGGGAGTTTTAAGTTTTGTAAAAATGCTAACGCGGCTAAAATGTAGCTGTGATTGACTTTTTTATGTATTATTAACAAAGTTGCGAGTTACAACTTTTGTAAACATGCTAACGCGGCTAAAATGTAGCTGTGATTGACTTTTTTATGTATTATTAGCAAAGTTGGGAGTTATAATTTTTGTAAACATGCTAACGCAATTAACATGTAGCTTGACTTTTGTCTTTTATGCATTACTAACAAAAGTGGGAGTTTCAACTTTTGAAAACAACTTTTGGACTGTTTTTTGTTTGTTTGTTTTTTTAATGGGCTATTAGCAAAGTTTAAAGATACAGGTTTAGTGAATATGCTTTTCACTACTAACAAGGTCTGGAGTTAGCATAACCACAGTGACAAATGCTTTAGTGGTATCTGTTTTTTTAACATGTTGCAAACAAGTTTTGAAGTTTGAGACATTGCGAAGTTGCTACAGAGTTAGCGGGTAGCGGTGTTGAACTGTTTTCTTTTATTTAAGTTTTACTAACAAGGTTGGGCGTTACAGGTTTTGTGAATATGCTAACCCGGCTAAAATGTAGCACTGTTTACCTTTTTTTTCTCCGTGTTGCTAACAAAGTGTTGGACAGTTTTCTTTTTTTTTTTTTTTTACGTGTCATTTACAAAGTTTAAGGTTGTAGGTTTAGTGGTTATGCTAACACGGCTAACATTCTTTTTTAAATGCTACTAACATGGTCGTTAGTTAGCATAGCCACTGTGACAAAAGTTTTAGTGGTATTTTTATTTTTGCATCTGGCAAATAAGGTTGGGAGCTACAGATTCTGCAAATACGGAGTACTTTTTTACACATTTTTACATGTTATTAACAAAGTTTAAAGTTGTTGGTTTAGTCAACATGCCAACAAGGCTAACATCCTTTTTTTTTAAAGCTACTAACAAGATTGGAGTTAGCATAGCCACAGTAACAAATATTTTAGTAGTATCTGTCTGGCTTTTTTTTTTTTTGTTTGTTTGTTTTGTTTTTTTGCATCTTGTTAACAAGGTTGGGAGTTACAGGTATTGTAAATATGCTAACACGGTTAGCGTGTAGCTATCTTGAACATTTTGTTTTTAATGTATTATTAACAAGGTTGGGTGTTACAGGTTTTGTAAATATGCTAATCAGGCTAAAATGTAGTAGTGTTTGAGATTTTTTTTATTTTTTATGTTTAGTTAGCATGATCATTGTGACAAACGTTTTAAGTCTGTTTTTTACGTGTTGTAAATAAGGTTGGGAGTTACAGGTTTTGTAAATACACTAATAAGGCTAACTTGTAGAAGTGTTGGGTTGTTGTTTTTTACATGTTACTAACAAGGTTAGAAGTCATAGGTATTGTGAATACGCTAACGCAGTTAATGCTTACTTTGTGGTTAATGTGTAGCGTAACAGAAACATCTAGAATTTCTGTAAACACAGTTAATAAACTCTGACAGATGAACAGACTTATAGCTGATAATGCGCTTTATAGTTCAAAACACTTTATACTGTAGATGACATCCGTTTGAAAATTAACTAGTTCACCCTATAATGCAGGAAATATGGTAGGTTTGTTTTGCAAATACTGTAAATGTATTAACACAGAATTATTTAACTCACAACAATATTTCTCTTCTTTAACATTTACATGAGTTAAATCCCTTTTTGCTTCCTAAAGAACCCTGTCACTATTGACTGAATATGAAAAGGGGACCGAGTGAGTGTTCGACTATGTGTGGGGGAGGGGCACTCGGTCCAATTCTTATATACAGTCAATACCTGTCCCTCGTTCACGAGCTTCTTCTCCATTCATGTTGAAGACAGGAAATAAACGCAAGAGTAGTCACCTCTTTCTTGTGTCATCAAAAGCCCCTTGAGTCCCTTTTTTTTAGAGGTATACTCCCAAAACCGCAGTGTTTTCCTTTGCACATAAATTACCACAAGCATGTGTTTGAAAGTTAAGCAGGAAGGCAATGACCAATGATCCTTAAGCGTTCACCTTGACCCGAGGCACATCCGGATCCAATCAAGCCAAGAGGTTCCAACTCCTTGATGGCAAAAGGCTCCAACGCGGCAGGAGTTCAGAGGAAACGACTGTGAGGGAGTAGGTTCCAGCTCTGTTTGTTGTTGCAGGTGATTTTACTGGGGCAATTTTTCTAAGAAGGATGAGGCCCAAACATCCAAAGATGACCTCCACGGAAACCTTAGAATGTGCTCTTTCCTAGAAACGTTGGAGGAAACGGCAGGAGACAGTAAGTCTGCGTCATGGTGGATCAGTGCTAACTGAAAACACTGTTCTCTTACCTTAGAAGTAAGTCTGTGGGATGCACTCCTGTGTATTTGAATTCTAAAGAAAACATTTGAAACATGTCTTCTCTCGCCCTGCGACAGACTGGCGACCTGTCCAGGGTGTACCCCGCCTTCGCCCTTCAGTAGCCGGGATACGCTCCGGCACCCCCGCGACCCCGAAAGGGACAAAGCGGTCAGGAAAATGGATGGATGGGTGGACATGTCTTCTCTCAAAGTACTCACAGAGTCCATGTTGGTGTCTCAAAATGGTCCCAAAACCATCCCAAACAGTTCTCAATTTAGTTAGATTGAAAAATTCAAGAACAGAGGGGCTAATTAATGTAGGGTTAGTAACTTGAGCCTGAATTGTGTTTCGTTGAAGAAAAAATTGAAATTTTTATTTTATTTTTTTCACTAATCCTTTCAAAATTTTGCCCAAATTTCCTGTTTTGGACAAAATCTGTTAGAGTTTAAGAGGACATGTCTACAAATCGTTTGCAGTTTTTTATTTATTTTTTTGTCTGATGTTGGTCAGACGTGTCACAATCTAGAGTGAAATAAACTATTGGTTTACATTTGGCCATTTTACATATTATTACAATCCAGACTAAATAGCCCTAATTCATATTTTATGTCTCAATCTGAACTCATAGAGAGAACAAAAATAGATTAAACCACAACACCATCCATTTCCCTTTGGGTGTTACAAAGTTGCTGGAGCCTATCCCATTGTCTGATGGGTGAAGGTGGGGTCTAGATCAGGGGTGCAAGACATGTGGCCCGCCAGATGGTTTAACCCTCAAGCTATCTTATGGGGTCCAGATGACCCCACTCTTAATGTAAACGTACCTAGAATAGCACAAGGGTTAACATAAAACAGACGTACATGGAAATATATTTTACCAAAATTACTGTGAATTCTGATTTGAAGACCAGAAATAATAATGAAAAAAAAACTTTTGTAAACATTAAATCTGGGTTCATATATATATATTTTTCATATTAAATATTATTTATAATTAAATTCTTATTCTTTTACTGATGCCCAATGACAGTCATGAAGTCTTGTCCGGGTTTGTCATGGAAGGGATCACACATCAATATAAAGGTGGGGTCATCTAGACCCCATAAGAGAGCATGAGGGTTAAGGCTCTGAAGGTCAAGTAGCCACAGGTTCTTGCCATAGGTTTATGACATCATTGGCTAATCATAGTCAAGAAATCGCATACACATAGAAAGTTCTAGAGACCACATGTTATTGATTTTACCAGAGAAGCTTGTGACCAAGTAGAAATTGGAATCAGGATCACATTTAGCACGGGCCAAACTTTGGACATGCGCCTAAATCCTAACAAGCGGAGTTTGTGGCACATTATGTTTAATTCAAAGGGTTTTAATGTCACTTGATGGGGAACAAACTGAAAACGTGTAGTTAAAGTCATATGCTGATGACAACTGCACCAACGTTTGGCCTAAACAACTGTGACCAATGTGGCAAAGCGGAGATGCCGATGTTTACTTTTTACGACATCCTACAAAACTGCTCTGTTTGGTTGTAAGCAAACAACAACTGGAGGTTTAGTCAAACATTTCCAGCAATGCTCCAAACACTGGTCTGGATGGATTTAATGTGCGATTGTTTGGACGTGGCAGGAGCACAATGAAATCTCAGAGGTGGAACGAGGACCCATAATCTCTTGATCGTCCTGTCAACTTCTGGACAAGTTTGCCTGCTTTCCCATTTAACCACAATACGTCCCCCATTGGACCAGCCTGCAGCTGCACTTCAGACCACAAAGACCATAAAGCAGTCAACTCCACCGTGTGCTACTCCTCTCTTTGCGAGACCTATCTCGGTCCCACATCGGACAAACTTGTTTTGTAAAAATGAAACACGGACAACCAGATGTGACGCCTCCAGCACTTTCCAAACAGAAATAGAAGTTCAGGAAAGATCTTGTGTTGCTTCTGCTGACGCAAAAACAAGACGACCCTGGGCCAATTTACATAACCCAATATCTTGCGATAGAATCGGACAAACGCCCGTGCTGAGGTAGATGGTTTAAGCTTCCCCCCGAGGCTTGCATTAGACCGTAACGTCAAAGTGCCACATCAATGTTATTTGCAGCTGCAATGGAGTCTCTGTTATGGCCCCCCCATTTCACATCAACAGACCAAGACAGCGAGACCCCAGAGAGACCCGTTTGGTACATACGGTAAAGATTTCAACTTCCACAAATCAGAGGCAATCGTGGCGTTTGCGCTGATGTCAGCTACTCCGAGTCCACAGGAGATCAAGCTAAAGAAATTTAGATGAGCATAAAAAAAACAGTGTCAGCTCTTTGTCTGGTTGGACATACATTATACGGTTGGGATAAATGATGGCTACTCTCCTGATATTACTTTGTAGATTCCTGTGACATTTATTAGAATGTTTTTTCCACCATTTTTTTTTACGTAGGGCTGCCAAGTTTTGACTGTAAAATTCATTTTATTGAATTTATGATCCAGTGTATCCCTCACGTGCTTTTCATGCATATCTCCATCCCAGACTTTTTGAAAAATCAATGTCTGCCCGGAGGGACGAACTTGTATCTTATGGCTGTCTCGTGCACTTTTATTTCTACTCTCCCTGAGGTAACAGAGATACACAAGCAGGCCTTGTGTGTTCTCCTAGTGTTTGTATGCAGTGCCACACTTTTCCTCCTCCCCCTAGACTGAAAAGCACTCGTGCCCTTCACCTCAACCCCTCTTGCCCCAAGGGGACAAAGAGGTCTCCGAAAAATTCAGTCCGTGGCATCAAGGTAGCTGTCCTGTTACGGACAGCTGGGATACAAAGAGGAATCCTACAATTTCTCTCTCTGTTTTCCTCTCACCTCGTAGCCCTTCAATGAAAGCATTGTGCCGGCCGGAGGACGGATACGAGGTCCCATTTGGCTGTCACTGACATGGAAAAAAAGAGACCCTGCCTGCGACAGATGACGGGATCAGAGGCCTGTAATTAGCCACGAATGTCGGGATTGGCTCTCACCCTTCAAAATAAAAGACACTTTCCACACCCAGATTGGAAAATCCACATATAAAGATATAAAAGGACGGATAACAAAAAGACATAATGTGAAACAACAACCAACTTATAGTTGTAATTATGACGTCTGAATCGTGAAAAACAAGAGACTCTGATTATTGAGTGGCCCAGAAATTCTCGTGGGAGAATTTTTGATGCACATCTGGGAGTTTCTTCCCAGGGAGACACAGGTGTGATAACCCAACTGTGAATAAGATCTCAGTCTTATTGCAAAAATCCCATCTGATGAGCAGCGACTTCATTTAGGATTTTAGGTACATTTGATCTGCGAGTCCGGAACACCATGAAATCCATAGAAGGATCACATCTGGGTGGGAAATCGTGTGCGTATGATTTCCAGTACACAACATAAAATAATATATTTAACCCTTTAACACCAGAGCTTAAGCTCTAATATTGAAATTTTTTGACCACTGAAAGTCTCCAACAGTTTTTGCCATTAACACAATTCCAATGGATTCTGAAGTGGAAGGAAAGCAACATTGTGCTGATATGCAACACTTTATTGTAGTAAAGTGCTTACGAAAGGTTTTAAGGTAGAGAGTTTAAATAAGAGAGAAAAGTACAAAAGATTCATGTACAATATGTCTGGAAAAAATGTACAAAGTGTGCGGTGAGCGGTTTTAGAGCATAAAAACATTTGAAAAAAGAAATCCATTCTGATAAGCCCTAATTCCGTTTTTATCAAAGTTATGGGGATTAAATTGACAATTGTGTCAAGAATAAGAAAAAAAATTCAGTTTATTTTTTTATGATAAACATGAAATTCATTTTAAATTGTATATAGTTAACTTTCTGGTTTGGACTGGACCAAACATCAAAGAGCTGGATGGGTCAAAACGCTTAACCTTTATGCAAAAGTGAAGATCCAATCCAATGAAAATTGAGTTGGTGTTTTTTTACATGTACTTGTGGAGCCAACGAAACAATCAGCCAACCAACCACCCAACCAACCATCCAACTACCCATCCAAACAACCACCCAACCAGCCATCCAATCAACCCACCAGCTAACATACCTACCAACCACCTGAACAACCAACAAAGCCACCAAGCAGCCAACCAACTACCCAGCCAAACAAGCACCTAACAAACCCCTAAACAACCAACCTAACAACAAACCAACATCAATGCAACATCGTGTCACTGCAACATCAATGCAACATCGTGTCAATGCAATATCAATGCAACATCGTGTCAATGCAACATCAATGCAACATCATGTCAATGCAACATCAATGCAACATCGTGTCAATGCAACATCGTGTCAATGCAACATCAATGCAACATCATGTCAATGCAACATCAATGCAACATCGTGTCAATGCAACATCAATGCAACATCGTGTCAATGCAATATCAATGCAACATCGTGTCAATGCAACAACAATGCAACATCGTGTCAATGCAACATCGTGTCAATGCAATATCAATGCAACATCGTGTCAATGCAACAACAATGCAACATCGTGTCAATGCAACATCAATGCAACATCGTGTCAATGCAACATCAATGCAACATCGTGTCAATGCAACATCAATGCAACATCGTGTCAATGCAACATCAATGCAACATCGTGTCAATGCAACATCAATGCAACATCGTGTCAATGCAACATCAATGCAACATCGTGTCAATGCAACATCAATGCAACATCGTGTCAATGCAACATCAATGCAACATCGTGTCAATGCAACATCAATGCAACATCGTGTCAATGCAACGTCAATGCAACATCGTGTCAATGCAACATCAATCCGACATCGTGTCAATGCAACAACAATGCAACATCGTGTCAATGCAACATCAATGCAACATCGTGTCAATGCAACATCGTGTCAATGCAACATCAATGCAACATTGTGTCTATGCAACATTGATATAAAATTTAGAATAACTGTTTTGTTTTGAGAGAATTCCAGTAGTCTTCAAGAGAACAGACGCTGGCGAGCCTTCTTAAGATGATCGTATTGGGTCTTTAAGTGAAGATTAGTGCTTTTCTTACTTTAATACAGCTGTTTTAACATATGACTTGTCCATTAAACAATAAAGATAAATGGGTTTTTCATCTGCCATGCTCACATTTTTCAAACAGTCTTTCTTACCCAAACATAACATTCCTTTTAGCTTGGGTAATCAAACGCCTTTAGTGGCTTGAATGCTGGACTGTTTCTGCAGCAGAAAGTGGACTTTTTGTTACTCAAGTGCCACTAAAACTCCAAACTACTATTTATGTATTTAAGTCAAAGACCATTTAAGTACCAGACCAGATTTTTGTGTCCGTTTACTTCATGACTTTGACTTCTTTGGTGTAGCTTGAAAGAAAAGCCATACGTTTTAAGCTGAAAAGGGTAGTGGGACAGGGAAGAACATCTAAATCTCTGCTATCCAAGGGGTGTCCCTTAGAACTGAATGTATTTTGTGTCTAACACAGACAAGTTACTGTGGTGATTAAGCCCCTCTTTCAGGCTTGGGGCTCATCTAAAGGTGGGCTCCCTCTTTGAAACACTGGATCTGTGGCGTGTCATCGAACCACAAGAGTCTCCGCTCTGCCCCAAAAACTTTCTGATGACAGTTGTTGGTCAGAGATGAGAGGAGCCATGTCGCCGTGTAGGGCATCAACCCGCTCTCCCATGGGAACGCGACCAAACTCCTTCGTACTCGCTGGGAAGCCTGTCTGGGCTTTCCAGGGAGCCTTTTGATGTCCTGGGATCGGGGCAGGCTGGAGTCTGAATGGGAGGAGAGCTAAAATGTAAACCAAAATGGAAAAGTTAGATACAAAAAACGAGATTTCAGCCGCAACACAACCAGTCAAAAAATGTATATTTTACCCTTTGATTAAAGTTTTATCTATGTCTTATGATACGTACATACCAGGCAAAAGATGCCCATTCAAGAACACACTTTTACAAATATGGTGTTCACACTGGACTGTCGCTACCCAATACTAGCACATGTACCATATTTTCCGGAGTATAAGCAAAAAAAGGTCTAACCAACCAACAGACTTGAATAACAAGAGGAAGAGAACCATACAAAAGTCTCTCTCGAGTATAAGTCCCACTTTTGGGGGAAAAGTTTCAGAACAAATTCAGCACAACTAAAAAAAAAAATAGATGTGTATAAGAAAAATATCAAAGTTTAATAGGAAAACAATCAGATTCTCTTACATGTTTGTTCTGGACACTTCTTCTTCTGGCAGTAGCAAGTACTTATACTCAGATGCAGCGCCCTCTAGCGGTTGTTAGAGGAAACAACTGGTATTAACAGGGAAAATTGCAAATATGTGAGCCTAATTATGTCTAAAAAGAAAAAAAAACACAAATAAGTCGCTCCTGAGTATAAGTCGCACCCCTGGCTAAAGGTGCTTTCACACCGAACGAGATTCGTGCGACAAATTTGCGTGCCCTGCCCCTCTTTCGCAGTGAATTCGGTGCTCGCCGCCAGTGTTCCTGATGCCGCGGTTGCATATGGGAGGAGCTACAATTCAATACAACACACATACGATGTCGTGGAATAAGATTTTTTTATTTTGAAGAGTTCTACAAAAACATCTGTAATCGTGTCTCTATGATTGGGTTACGATTATTATTAAAATACTTTCCCGGTACAGGGGGCTGTGTCTGTATGACAGCCGCTTTTGCTGTGTTTCTGCGTCTCTGCGGTAGAGCGTGAAGGGTCACTGTCTCGTATTAATACGAGGGGGGAAAATAAAATTAGGAGACCTTTTTCCTTTTTCTTAAATGTCTCAATGAACGCCGCAGTGTCTCTATCTGCCGGCATATCGAGTGAGCAAAAACCGGCAATAGCTGGATGAGCTCTGCAAACCTGCAGGGTAAAAGAAAAAGAGGAAAGTTCTGGACAAAAGCGCTCACTTCGGACTAGAATTCTACCTGCTGATCAAGTCACTGAAAAAGTCACGTGCCCAGAGCTGGGTTCCTGATTGGTCAGCGGTCAACTGGTTTATCTTTCAACGGCCGAGCATTTTGCATGTTCGAAAACTGAGTTAAAAACATAATTTAAAAAAATACGTTTACATGGACTTATCATTGAAAGTGGTTGCTTGATTGTTTCCAAGCCCATTGTGAATGTAGCATTGAAGCATCCATCCATTCATACATATATAATTTTCTTAACCTTCTATATCCCATGCATCTAATCCCTCTCTAATCTAATCTAATCTGTAACCATCAACTTGCTGCACCTTGACCAGAGTTTCATGATTTTCCACTAAAAAAAAAACAAGAACTTTGAAAAGGTTGGAGGTTCAATAGTAGACTGAACGTTATCAGCAACTAGATCATCAATTTAATAAAAGATTGACGACAAAGTCAGATACATTAACATG
>NC_050513.1:12951257-12961856 GCF_002922805.2 Oryzias melastigma | reverse complement strand
CGCCTAATTATGTCTAAAAAGAAAAAAAAAAACACAAATAAGTCGCTCCTTAGTATAAGTCGCACACCTGGTTAAAGGTGCTTTCACATCGAACGCGATTCGTGCGACAAATTTGCATGCCCCTCTTTCGCAGTGAATTCGTAGCTCGCCGCAAGTGTTCCTGATGCCGCGGTTGCATATGGGAGGAGCTACAATTGAATACAACACATTTATGATGTCGTGGAATAAGGTTTATTTATTTTGAAGAGTTCTACAAAAACATCAGTAATCATGTCTCCATGTTTTATTTATGATTATTATTAAAATATTTTCCCCAGTACAGGGGGGCTGTGTCTGTATGACAGCCGCTTCCGCTGTGTTTCTGCGTCTCTGTGGCTGAGCTTGAAGGCTCACTGTCTCGTATTAATTCGAGGGGGGAAAATAAAATTAGGAGACCTTTTTCCTTTTTCTTAAATGTCTCAATGAGGCCAGAGCCAGCATCCTCTGAACTCCGCAGTGTCTCTCTCTCTGCCGGCATATCGAGCGAGTGAGCAAAAACCGGCGATCTGTCCAGACTGTATCCCACCTTCGCCCAAAAATAGCTGGATGAGCCCTGCAAACCTGCCGCTAGATGGATAAAAGAAAAAGAGGAAAGTTCTGGACAAAAACGCTCACTTCGGACTAGAATCCTACCTGCTGATCAAGTCACTGAAAAAGTCACGTGCCCAAAGCTGAGTTCCTGATTGGTCAGCGGTCAACTGGTTTATCTTTCAAGGGCCGAGGAGATTTTGCATGTTCGAAAACTGAGTTAAAAACATAATTTAAAAAAAATACGTTTACATGGACTTATCATTGAAAGCGGTTGGTTGAATGTCCCCAAGCCCATTGTGAAAATAGCATCCATCGATTCATACATACATTATTTTCTTAACCTTCTATATCCCTTGCATCTAATCCCTCTCCAATGTAATCTGTAACCATCAACTTGCTGCACCTTGACCAGAGTTTCATGATTTTCCACTAAAAAAACAAGAACATTGAACAGGTTGGAGGTGCAAAACTAGACTGAACGTTATCAGCAACTAGATCATCAATTTAATAAAAGATTGATGAAAATGTCAGATACATTAACATGAATAGAGATGGACCAAACAACCACCTTAGGTTCCAATGGAATTAAATCAATTCCGTCGCCATTTTTCGCCAGATTTCGCCATTTTAGAACGAGACGACATTAGTCTTTATTGTAAGTTATTAGAGTTTCAAACGTTCGAACCATTTGATTGACAGATTCTCGGACCAATCACTGCATAGAAAATATATAAGTAAAATTAGCTTTAGCAACAATATGCTAAAAATAGACACCAGAGCGAGAATGGTTATTCTGACAAACAGAATGACTTAGCTGTTTATTTCTCAATAGAAGTCTATGGATTTTGGGACCAGCGGGTACTTCCTGTTTGGGGGTGGGGCTCTTAAATTATTTTTAATTGGTAATTTTTACATTGGATGTTTTTTTTGATTCATGATTTCATTATTTTATTTCAAATTTAAAAAAATGACTTTTTTAATTTTCAAGATTTATTTCAAGTTTTTAGTTTTGTTTTAAATTTTCATAACATTTCTTTAATTTTTCGGATTTTGTTTTTTTTTTAATTTTCAATGTCTTGTTTTCAAATTTTCCCTTTTTTTCAGTTACAATATCCATTTTTCAAGTTTTTAATCTGTTTTTTTTTCACTTCAAGCTGATTCCGATTTGCCCTCATACTTATACTTCAGTGCAACTTGTGTGTGATTTTAATTCTTTTTAATTATTTATTTATTTTTATTTTTTTTTTGGCTTTTCCGACACTCAAGACCAACTTATTACCTGGGAAAAAAAATGGTACTTCTGGCCCGAGATCAATTCAGTCGCCATATTTCTGGGATATGGAAGTCACCATGTTGGAACCAGAAATCATCGGTAAGCTCGGACTAGTGTCTGTACAAGTCAACGTTTCTACGACAACCAGCCCTCTGGCCAATCAGGAGTGAGCTTAATTGGAAGTCCACACCACCTACCAGTTGAAAGATGGTTCAGGAGAATCTGTTAGACGTTTTGGGCCATTGGGCATCACACTTTTTAATCGAGGCATCTGATTGGCCACTTCAATAGGCGCTTCCTATTTGGAATACAAGGGGGGGAGGGGTCACTCAGTCCAGCATTTATAGTGTATACAGTCAATTAGGCTAACAGAGTCAAATTTCCAATTTACCTTAATTTTTTTTTTTTCTTTAAACATATTTTTTGGTTTGTTTACTTCACATTTTTTGTATATTTTTAAATAATGTTGTGTTACATTTTAATACAAAAATGGTGAAAGTAGTAATGGAGAAAGTGGGCTATAAAGATACAGTGAAGATAGAAGGAAAAAAGAAAATCAAAGGTTTTGCTGGTTCTGGCAGTACTGCATGGCTGAGACGGCGGCACAAGGACACCGTTTGTTCTTTAATCCGCTTCCTCCCGGAGTTCCCGCCGCCGCCGCCATCGCAGACCGTCAGCTCAAACACAGGAGAAAGAAAACCCGTCTCTGCTTTACGATCACAGGTCTGTTTAATTTTAGCAGATTATGGACTTAAGCCATTTCAAATTTAACGACTCTCTTAAAACTATTAAAATAAAAATAAAAGACTTCAATTTTGTAAAACTGCTTTTATTGTGAAACCCCACATAAAAATAAAAAAATAATATGCTTCGTTTTTACGGTCAGATCAAAAACATAAAACTCAAACACAACCAGGACACTTTTGGCAAAAGTACAAGAGGATCTGCCTCAGACAATAATAAATTCCACATTTTTTTTTTTTAATAATTATTTGAACATAAAGATTTAAAAGTTCACTGCAGCTGATTTTGGAATGTAACATCGTTCTGGTCCTGTAGTGTCTTGGGTTGCATTTGGTGTGGTGTGTCTCCCTCTAGAGGCTTCTCGCTGACGGTGCGATCACATGTGCTCTGGGTGGTTCTGCAGGCAGGTGACGAACTCCTTCACGTCTTTGCCCTCGAAGCAGATCTGGTAGACGGCTGCAAACAGAGGAAACCTACAGGAGAGCGGAGATATTGCATAATAGAGGGTCTAAGAAAGACTTTCCAAGAACTGTTTATTCATTCTTGGGCCGACACCAAGTCACGCTCGTCTTGTTCAAACATGATACGGATAAGGATTGAATTATCCTGGAATGAACGAGTCCTCACTTTTGGTGAACTTACAGTCCGACCTGAAAGACACACTCCAATGAAAATTGTATTTCTGGTGTGTTTGACGTGTTCTTGAGGTATTTGTCTGCGTGGATAGATCAAGAAAATTAAGTTAAAGTTTCCATCTTTGGAGTATCTCTTCATTCAAATTCAAACAGTCTGTCATAACCTTATATTAGTAGACTTTCTTCACCCAAGCTCGTATACAGCTGTTGCTGTTAAGTTCACGACTTCAACCTCCGTGTGACATTGATGACCTTAAACAGCCGTTAGGTACAATGCATGAATCAAACACCGCACTATAATCCTTTTGTGCCATTAAGAATTGTTGCTGGTTTGAAGACAAAAGGTAATAATTCCAAGTATTAGTTTGATTTTTCTTTGTTTTATAAATAGATTAAAATAAACATTCATTGTTTATATTTCTGAAAGCCTTCTTTGTTCACACACCTGTTTAAGCAGTTCTCACAGTAGGAGCGAAATTTCACAAATTGAAATATCGATAATAAATTCTGATGGACACACCACCGTTTCGATAATACTCGAATTTTTCAAAAAAAAAGTTTTTGCGCTTAGAGGTAGTGGTTTTTAGGGTGTATCGAAATAGATATTTTTTACAAAACTGTAATTGAAACACTTTTATCCAAATAAATGTGCTTCTTGGTATGAAGTCATTCATAGTTCTGTGTACTTTTATATGCTGATGATGTTGTGTTCTATTCTAGGTAAAATTCTCGATTTACAGTCGAATCTTTTGAACCGAATAGTGAAAGATGTATACCGTTGCATCCCTTCATCCTACCAGTATGTTTAAAGTGTAAAACTTTGTTTTTTGTAATGCAAAAATCAAAACCGTGACCCAAAAACTTGAGGTTTGAACCAAATCGGTAGTTTTCCACTCACTTGTTGACCATGGCCTGTTTCTCTAGAATCTTGTAGACCTCGGCGGACGTCTGTGGTCCCTGCAACTTTTGTCCGTTAAGCATCTCAGCCTCCAGCTCTGCAATCGACTGAGGAAGCAAACAAAAATGTTTTAAGAAATTGTTCGGACACCAAGTGTGTCGTTTCTGGGTGTATACTTGTTTGTAAACCAGGGCCCAATCCGAATTCTTCCCTCCTCCCTTCCCCTTCATTTAGCCCTCCAAACGGAGAGTTATGAACAAATTGTGTCTCATATTTCGGACGTCACTTTCGAACTCGTTTTGGTTGATTCTACCCACTTTGGACGTTTTGACGAAGGCTTCAGCCACTTTGCGGTTGCGTCCTCCGTAGCAGGTGGTGATGAGGTCGGCCACGCCGCAGCTCTCCAAAAACGTCCCCGAGCTGACCCGTTCTTTGCAGAAGAGTTTGGCGAAGGCGACCATTTCCATCAGGCCCAGCCGGATTACGGCCGCTTTGGTGTTGTCGCCGAAACCGAGGCCGTCGCAGAACCCAGCGCCGACTGCCACGATATTCTGACCACAATCAGATAGAAATTTATAGTGTAAAATATTTTTATGAAGAGAACCTGATAAAGTGCGAGCGTACCTTTAAGGCTCCGCACAGCTCCACGGTGTCGCTTTCGGGCACGACGGTGATGCGAAAGTTGGGGGTTTGCATCAGCTCTTTGAAGATGAGGCCGTTTGCCTGGTTTTTCGCTCCTACATTGACAAGAAAGGGAATTCTTGAAAACTCTGTCAACAAAAGATGCAACAAAAAACAAAACAAGCAGGCATCTAACCGATGGTTGTTTCACAGAATTTCTCATCTGCCACCTCGTTGGCAATGTTGGCCCCCATCAGGACGCTGACCTCAATCTCCAGCTTCTCTCTGATGATCTCAGAGATGAGCTTCAAGCCCTCTGGACCCTCATCGACGCCCTGGAGAACAAAAAAAAAAACACTTCATGGGAGCTCTTTAAGGGCATGTTCATGACTTCAATAGTTTTTTGGTTCCGATGGTCAGCGTGGTTTGGTAAATTTAACTCAACTTAACTCAACTGAAGTGTTTTCTGTGGTCAACTTTGTGGTATTTTCCACATAATTTTATTTTTAAGGAAAAATGGGGGTGTTTATGGGTTAAGGCTAGTGTTATAAATATATCATTATATCTACAATATTCAATCAAATGATTGACTAGTGCATTCTCACTCCCAACTTGTCATACATGGGCGTAATGTTCGAGCCCCTTCCGCGCCACTTTTTGACATTTTAAGGTGTCTCCCCAACTCGTTGTTCCCATTAAATCATGGGTCCCCAACACTCAGGATGCAGTAGCGAACGCAGTACCAGATACAGTTACGGACACCGAACCATTTCTGGCACCAGGTTAGGGTCCCAGTACCAGTCCATGTCCTGAGGGTTGGGGACCCCTAATTAGTGTCTGTGGCCAGGTACCAAGCGGCCCTCGGACCGGTACCGGTTTGTGGCACATTCTCACTCCCAACTCGTCATATATCGACCTATAGGTCGGGCCTCCTCTGCGCCACTTTTCGATGTTTTATGTGTAGCCAACTCGTCGTTTTTTGAGGTCCTGGTTGTTCTCATTAAATCAACCTCCAGGCTGCGAACTGATACCGGTCTGAGGGCCACTTGGTACCGAGCCAAAGACCCTTATCAGGGGACTCCAACCCTCAGGACACCGACCAGCGCGGGGACCCTAACCTTAACCCGCTGCCAGTACCGGTTCCAGGTCTGGTACTGCAGTCTGGTACCATGCCAAGTACCACGTCCAGAGGGTTGGGGATTTAACGGGAACAGCCAGGACATCAGAAAACAACAAGATGGCTTAGCAAATTTGAACCTAGAGTTTGGTGCGGATAAAACACAGTTCTACCAAGGTCATTTTGATGGACACTTTCAATAACATCCTTAAGAAGGGTGTTATAACTATTATAAAATCTATGCTATCATATCAGATAATTGGCCAACAAATTCTTACTCCCAACTTGTCATATATGTACATATGGTTCGGGCCCCTCCGCGTCATTTTTAGATGTTTTGGGTGTCCCCAACTCTTCGTTTTTGACGAGCTGGCTGTTAAATCAGGGGACTCCAACCCTCTGTACACTGACCAGTACTGGTACCTTAACCTTAACCCGGGGTCAGTACCAGTTCCACGTCCGGTACTGCATTCCCGAGGGGGATTTAATGGGATCAATCAGCACATCAAAAGACGACGAGTTGAGGACAACCAAAAAGTGACACCAAGGGGGCCTAGCCCCGCCAGTCCTGCACATTCTCACTCCCAGCTTGTCATATATGGACGTTTGGTGTTATTTAAGGCCAGTATTGCTTAACTGAAGGTGCAGTAGGGGGGACTTCTCCAGGATGTTTGGTCATCAAAAACTACAATTTTCACCGGGGTGGGTCTTTAAGCGATGCTATTACTTCCAGTTTTTGCCCCATCGCTAGGATCTTACCTTGATGAGAGATATCCCGATGGCTCCCGGCGCCACGTGAGGCTTCATCTGGTTGCAGAGTTTGTTGATGAACTGGTGTGGGATTACAAAAACGAGGATCTTTGCGTCCTTCACGGCTTCTGTGATGTCAGGGACAGCCACCTGGGGAGTTCAATAATCAGTTAGAGCAATCCTAAGGTGTTTCTTTTTTGGCACAAACCAAAAGAGAGCATCAATTCCTAGATTTAAGATCCCAGACAGACTTTTAAAGAAACGTTTCTGATTGTTTCAGGAAGAAAAGCTCAACAGAAGGAAGCTCCAGCTGCTGTTTAGAATGTAATTGAAATGGGAACGTTAAACCGTGGAGTTAAAAAAAAAAGAAGGTCTGAGACCCACAAGTCTCAACGTTGGAATTTAGGTCAATTTTAGTCAACCGGCAAGGTCCCAAAAGTACTGGTGCAGAGTGTCCCACAAGTATCTGTCTGCTCCACTAAAGAACTACTAAAAATCAGAGCCAGGTATATCTAAAGCCTTCAGCCAATCTTAGTGTTTATACTGGACGTGATTATATTAAAAATACACGTTTTTATGAAGTAAAAGGATATATATAATACGACCGAAAACTGTTTGTTTAGATCCAAATAGTCCTAGTAGCTTCCATGGTTACAAGTGTAAAGATTTGTCCAATATCAAATGTGCAACAAGTAACCAAGAAAGAACACAATTACAGTCAGTATTGTCGTAACAAAGGGGAACCGATTGGGAATGACCGTAACCCAGATACAAGTTGGTATGCTAACTTTCTCTGAAGACACCCTGGCTTTGTGTAGCGGAGAAAAGCTACCTTGCGTCATTGTGCTATACTTTACGTTAGCATTTTGTTGCAAAGCTGATATGAAAAGCTGCTTGTCTCTGCATCACAATCAGCTGAGTCATGTGTAAACGGTCAAAGAGTTGCAATATGTTGGCGAGAGCGTGTTATTATGATATCCCCTGATGACATCAAAGTGTATCATCACAGCTCTCCAACTACTAAGCACGGAGGAGGACGAATTATAATGAATGAATGAATTAAATGGTTTATTTCAAGCAATCAGGAATAACACATGAAAAAAAAAATCACATTGAATCCCAAGTAGATTGCTTGAAAGGGAGTGGAAGGAAACGAACTTATATAATCCCATCCCGGCTTGACCATACCACTTTCTCTATATGAATTAATCAATATCTGGTTCAGGACTTAATATCAAATATTTATACTCTTCAATAATAAATTCAGGTTATAAAGAATCAATAATATCAGTGGCGTAATGAAATTTCAAAATATCCACATCATCTAGAATTCAAATAAGTCTCAAACACATACTAGTTCAAACACTGAATTATAATTTATTTGATTGCTAAACATTTCTAGAACATCAAAGTCATGCATGAGTCAAAGTCAACTTGGTTTACTTGAATTTCTTCACCCTAAAATCCACTCAGTTTTGTTGGGTTTTCGGAGGAAGTTCGGTAGCATCAAAGCTAAACTCACCACGTTCTTGGGCAGCGTGTGACCCGGCAGATATTTGACGTTTTCATGCTCCGTGTTGATGATCTCGGTGAGTTTCTTCCCGTCTATGATCTCCTCAAAGACCCACATGTTCACCATCGGGTCGAAGCGGTTTGAGGCTTTGACATTGTGCCCGATGATTTTAGCGATGGCCGAACCCCTGCAAGGAGAGGTGGGATTTTAACGAATGAATTAAAGGTTTCTAGAATGAAATACTAGTTCATGTTCTTGTGAAATTTCTCTGATAATGAGAAAAAAACTTGTATTTCTGAGTATTTCTTTATAAAAATTGTTGTGAATCTGGAGCATTTTTGAAAGACCCTATAGTTAGGTAGGAAATACAGTGGGTGGACCACCCTCCATGCTCCGCCCCATTCTGATGTATCCGATTAAAGTCTTTGTTTTTCTTGTCTAAGCTGATATCGGGCTCACAACTGTAGGATTGGATAGCTCCAACATTGGTCACCATTTCTTTTACACTGGTAACGTTCGGTTGGGGTTGTGAGGGGCTGTAAGCTAGTGGGAGGGTGTGTAAACAGAGAGCTCTCAGCAATGGGAGGGGAATTGGGGCGGGGTTCAACGATCACGTCCACAACTTAGAAGTAAATTTCTAATAAACAACTGCAGATCTACATAAACTATGTCCAAGAGAACAACAAAAATGTTTAAATTTTGGCCAAAAAAGACAAAAAATTGTAATTAAAAGACCACCAGTAACGCTTTTAAAATAGCAAAAAATATTTTCGGAGTGGGTCTTTAACAGATCTATTAAACAAACAATGAATCATTTAGTCCACAATGAAATGAAAAAAAGTTAGAATTTCTTGGAATGTCAATAAAGTTCTAGAATATTTGCAACTATTTCCATAACAGTCTTCAGAATATTTGATTATGACAAACTTTTGCATCTGTTAAGTGCTTTTTTTTGCCTACTATGCATTTATCAGTATTGACTGTATCTCAGTATGGTAGCATTAAAGTCCATACTTTCATCAGTCAGTAAAAATGCATTTATTATTATTAAGTGTTTCCATTGTTTGTTTTGTATTTGTATCTTTTTTCTATGAATAATTAAATTAAAATAAAATTGAAGAAACAGTTTCTGCAAATTAGGGCTGCCACAAATGATTATTTTAATAATCAATTAATCACTGATTATTTTTTCCGATTAGTCGACTAATCGAGTCATGCGCAAACTGAATGCAAAGCACACATCTTAACCCCCAATAGATTTCAACTAACTAAATACTAGATACATGTAGCATTCACTGCGATAGTACTAGTATGAATGCTGTAAGCTGAATTTGGTCGCTGAAGATGCTGCTGACAGCTGAAGATGCTAAAGTTGATAGTTAAAATCGCTGAAGCTGAAAGCCATCTAAAATAGTAATTAAACTCCAAATTAGCTTAAATAACTAACATGCAGCTGAAATATTAGCTAAACTCCAAAATAGCTTAAAAAAAAACAAAAATAAAGCCTAAATTAGCCAAAATAGCTAGCATCCAGCAGAAATATTAGCTAAACTCCAAATTAGCCCAAAAAACTGAAAAAACCCCAAATTAGCCAAAATAGCCAACAGGCAGTTAAAATATTAGCTAAACTCTAAAATAGCCGAAAAAACAAAAGTAAAGCCTAAATTAGCCTAAATAGCTAGCATGTAGATGTGATAGCTAAACTCCAAAATAGCTTAAAAAAACAAAATATAAAGCTTAAATTAGCCAAAATAGCTAGCATGCAGCTCAAATATTAGCTAAACTCCAAATTAGCCCCCAAAACTGAAAAAACCCTAAATTAGCCAAAATAGCTACCATGGAGTTAAAATATTAGCTAAACTCCTAATTAGCCCAAAAAACAAAAAAGCCTAAATTAGCCAAAATAGCTACCATGCAGTTAAAATATTAGCTAAACCCTAAAATAGCCGAAAAAACAAAAATAAAGCCTAAATTAGCCTAAATAGCTAGCATGTAGATGTGATAGCTAAACTCCAAAATAGCTTAAAAAAAACAAAATATAAAGCCTAAATTAGCCAAAATAGCTAGCATGCAGCTCAAATATTAGCTAAACTCCAAAACAGCCTAAAAAACTGAAAAAATACCTAAATTATTCAAAATAGCTAGCACGCTGCTGACATACTATATTAGCTAAACTCCAAAATAGCCTAAAAAAAACATAATAAACAAAGTATTCCAAAAAGCTAGCAGAATGTAATTCTAACTTTAAAAGTAACGACTAATCGACTATTAAATTAGTCGTCGACTATTTTAATAGCCGATTAGTCATCGATTAGTCAACTAATTGTGGCAGCGCTAACAGCAAATGGGCAGTACTATTGGGGCAGAGAAACCCCGCCCCCTTTCCCTTCGACTACAGGTTCCTCAGAGTTCTCTGCATACATGATCTCCTCCCTGTACCTAATGTTATTGGTGAAACAAAAATGGTGAGAAATATCT
>NC_050513.1:12943236-12949988 GCF_002922805.2 Oryzias melastigma | reverse complement strand
AGTCCAGTGACTCAAAGTTCAGGTTTGAACTCTAAATTTGTTGAACCTGCTTCTTGAAACGGGCCCCTGGAGCTTTACTGACGTAAGATTAAAAAAAAAATAATAATAATAAACTTTTTAACAGTACCCCATACCACGATTCAACTACTGCCGTGTCCAAGAACTGAAGAGATAGATACAGTCTCCCCATATTTTTTTCTGCATACTTAGTTTCTTAAAGTGTATAAATTTAAATAATGTTTTTGTTTGTTGTTGTTAAGGAAGATGCACCATTCATAGTCTGAGTACACAAAACAGGATCCATTTCTCTCCTTATGCCGAACCAAACCGGTACAGAAAGGCCTCATAGATTACCAATGGAGCCGGTTTACATCTGCCTAATCCGGTTTCAGTTTAATGCTGACTGCACCTTCTCATACTCGCCAACAGTGCATCGAAAAACTCCAAAATAAGAGTCACCAGTTTCCAGATCCAACGATGCAGACTTTCTTTCCCGGCATGGTGAAGGTGTGGAGTCCTTTATGTTTGGCGGAACAGCCTGTTCTGTGGCACACGGCGGCGGAGACTTCCTTAACCGCCCTGTAAAACATTGCAGACAATAAACTCCGCCTTTGAATCGCCACGGTTACGCCTTTCTTTGCCAACCTTCCGTGAAAAAAATCGTTCCTATAATAACCCTGTTTTAGGAGGGTGCGCCGGCGTCTTCAACGCATACTAAAAACTCGCACGGTTTCGCTTCTATTTTGAAAGTCTGCGAGAAAACGGAAACCGGAAGACCATTAAAATGAAAACAAATGCAACAAAAATCCGAGTATTATGGGGAACTCTGGCTTATATACATAAAATAAATTTAAAGGTGGTGAATAGTAAGAAAAAATATGCATGAGCCCGATAAACGCAGTGGTGGGAGGTACTTCCGGTCACTGGGGTTTTCAAAATAATGTTCAAATGCGTAAAACATTTCATTGATAAAAATAGGAAAAAGGTTGAGAAAAATAATACATTTTTAAGGTACAAACATTATAAATTTGTGTTGGTTTTAAGCTTACGTCAATGCAAGAATTTAAATAGTGATAAAATGCAAAAACAAAAAAAATGTAGAATATAAACAGTCTATTATTAATGTTATAAAGATGAAATGTAACTAATTAAAAATTACACATTTATTTAGACTTTTTCTAGTTTTTTTTTTCATTAGTTAGGACGAACACCCTCCACGAATTAAAATATGTTCTAAATAAGGAGTATTTTTGGGGGGTGTTTTTGAAATAGCTTACATTAAAAGAAAGAAAACCTTTATTGCATTTTAATATGAAATACAGTCTATTATTATATAGACTGTTATATTAGTATATTACTATATTCATATTATTATAATAATGATTATTATTAAAAATATAATCACAAATGTAGCAATGCAAAGCTTTTTTTTTTCTTTTTTGAAAAGTCAAGAGAAACCATGATTTCTGTTCTAATATATGATATACCATTAGTGTGTTAATTAAATAAATAAATAAATACATACATACATACATACATAAAAATAACACACCTACCAAAAATGGTAAATATGCCCTAAATAAGGAAGCATTTCCGGTCTTTTGTGACAGATTTGGATTTTTAAAATTTTAATTTTATTTATTTATTTTGATTTAGTTATTGTATTTTAAAGCTTTTCAAAACACATTCAGTGAGTTTCCTTATTTTTTCATTTCCTCGTGTTTTTTCTTTTTAGTTTTTTTTTTTATCTAATGCGGAAGTTGGTATTCGTCAGCGGTCACGTGACCGTTTTCCTGCCGAAGCAGTAAATACCAGCGAGCTAGCAGCAAACACGGGGGGTCACGCCGCTAAAGCCCGCTCCTCCACGCGCCGCCGAGCCATGGCTCGCGCCTCCTAGCCAGCTGACGTACCCATTTCTGCCGGAAGTTAGTTTCATGAGGAAAGGAGCGGCCGGTCAAAAAGTAAATACAAAAAAATAGCCCCCCCAAAGCGCCTCCACTTTTACAAATCTCGGAAAGCTACACGAGCTAGCCTAGCAAGCTGAGTCGACGTCAGGAGGAGGAGGAGGAGGTTTGTTTGGGATTCTTCTTCCCCCCTCTGTCCCGCCATGCAAGGGGAGACTGCGGCGATACGGGTGCTGCCGGACAACGAGACAAAAGTGGATGCGTTCCCCCAAAACAGAACCCCGAGTTCGGGGAGAGCCAGTGCCAAGAGCTGGCAGTACAGGTGGGCGGCACTTTCTTTAGCATGCTAATTTAAGCTAGTTTTCTGTTGTTTGGCGAATGAATGATGACGGTTGGGTGTTTTCTAAGTTCACTTCGAGTCAACCGACTGGTTTAGGTGACTCATGCTGCTCTTTAAACTCAGTTTTATGGTGTGTCTCCCTCCTGCAGCGATCACATGGAGAACATTGAGGGCTACCTGATGAAATACACCAACCTGGTGACAGGTTGGCAGTACAGGTGAGTTCATAAGGGTCACGTGGCCTTATTTCCCCTTTCTGATTGCAGCTTACATCAAAGTGTTTTTCAGGTTCTTCATGCTCAACAATGAAGCAGGCTTGCTGGAATACTTTGTCAGCGATCAGCTGAAGCACCTGAAGCCCAGAGGAACCCTCCCTCTGGCCGGAGCCGTCATCTCCCCCAGCGATGAGGACTCCCACACCTTCACGGTCAACGCCATCAGCGGGGAGCAGTACAAGCTCAGAGGTGGGGGTTCATTCGGCTGCAGCAAGAAGCCTTTTTTTTTTGTTTTAGCTTTCCATCATCCTGTATTGATCTGGATGTTCTCCATTATGGTGAGAGTGAGGATCGATCCTCGGGAGTACCTGTAATCATCTCTCTTTTTTTGTCTCTAAAGCCGCCGACGCCAAAGAGAGGCAGCACTGGGTCAGCCGGCTGCAGATCTGCACGCAGCACCACACGGAGGCCATGGGGAAGGTACAGACGCTCAAACGCAACGCCGTATACCGGCTAATTTATTGATGCAACCAGGAGAGAGAGAGAACACGATCCAGATGGGTCGCATTCCTGAGCTGGAAAATCAGCCGAGCGGTTGTTTATGTAAACACGGATCGCCTTTCAGCCTGTGTGTAATCACTTGTATTGATCTGCAGGCTGGTTGCGCTCGTCCGCAGCCCACTTTTGTTTGGAGGACACTGGAGAAGCAGACGAAGCTGAAGGCTCTGTTTTTAGCTGTGGCTGGAAATGGAAAGGATTTCTGTTTATTAGACCCACTCTGTTTTCTGAGATGTTTTCAAAGCGTCCCCACTGGTCTTTTAATCAGGATTATGGCGTTTTTAGGCAGAAAACTTGTGCTGTTTTTCTTGGACATAGTTTCTGCAGAGCAGCAGGAGTTCAATAGGAATTCTCCTTTGAGTTCCACATTACATTAAGGTGCTTTCACACCAAACGCGATTTGCGCGATAAATTTGTGTGCCCCGCCCCTTTTTTTGCAGCATGGCGAATTCTCCGCTCGCCGCCTGTCAAAAAATGTGTTCCTGATGCCGCGGCCGCATGTGGGAGGAGCTACCAGCTCCGTCCATGTTTGAGTTTAGGATTATTATTAAAATAAATACTATTAAAAGATTTTCCCGGTACAGGGGGCTGTGTCTGTATGACAGCCGCTTCCGCTGTGTTTCTGTGTCTCTGTGGCTGAGCCTGAAAGTTCACTGTTTCGTATAAATCCGAGGGTAAAAATATTATTAGGAGACCTTTTTCTTAATGTCTAAATGAGGCCAGAGCCGACTAGGGTTTGGCAACAATTGAGTTTTATTCGGTTCTGCTCCCAAAGTGGTTCTTTGGTTTCGGTTTCGGTCCCTAAGCTGTGCCAATTTCGGTACTTCAGTAATAAAAAATAATGCCTTTATCCTCCAAAATGAGCAGGTTTTCATTCCCAAGTCATCACTCATTGATGCATGATTAAGACCTCTACTTCAAAGATTTTGTTATATGTTTTATTATTTATTAAATCAGAGTTCCCCAACCTCAAACCGGGGGCCCGTCTTTTTTCACCGCTCGGCGAATCCGCTGCTCCCCGCCTGTCAAACATGTGATCCTGAGCATGAACGAAACGTGCATAGAAGTCCAAAATTCTGTTCTACCCGCGTTTGTATAGAACCTCCACCGCCCGAATGCGTGACGCCGAGTGAGATCGGATTTATTTATTGTGAGGAGTTCTACAAAAATGTACAAAAAAATGAAGATTTTCTCAGTGTTGGGGCTTTTATCTCACTCTAGGGGCGTGTCTGGACGACGGCCGCTACTGAAGTGTCTCTGTGTCTCTGTGACTGAGTTTGAAGGCTGTCCCGGACAAACCCCCGCGGGGGCAAGAGAAGATATAGGACAAAAACGCTCGCATCAGTTTAGTATTCTACCCGTCACTGAAAACGTCTCATGCCGAAAGCTGAGTTCCTGATTGGCTGATGCGGCGCAGCAACCTGTCAATCTTCAGGTATTCACGTTTCGGCTGCGCCGCCCGATCCACGCCAATCGCTCAATTTTTTGAAATTTATTTATTTTTTTTTTTTTACGGCATCTTTTCAGCTGCTTCCGATTCACGATTTGAATAAAAAACACACTCAGAAATGTACATTTCTGCTCGATTTTATTTAAACTAACAGATTAATGTTTTTCTCTGTTTTCTTCTAGTGCAACCCCCCTCCCAAGTCGCGTAGCTTTTCCATGGCGTCCCAAGGCAGCGGCAGCTCGCCCATGTCTGTGCGCCGGCCCAGCCAAAACCCCGCCTCCCTGTTCAGCTGGTCGCAGGCCCCCAAGGGCTCGTCGGCATTCTCCAGCAAGAGATCGCTGCTGCCCGACCACCTGATTGAAGCCAGAGAGGTTAAAAAAACGAATATTCTGATTTGTATATTTTCTATTCGGATCAATTTTTTACATCTTAGTAGTTTAAGAAACTAAAAAATAGTAGATCTTGGGTTCAACTGGAGCTGTATTTGACAGCACGGATCTGAATTCGGCCAAAATAACAACTGATAAGGCGAGTCAACTCTTTTTGCTGATTAGATAAGTTAAAAAAAACCTCAGCAATGCAATCAAAACGCCACGATTGTTTGCTCTGCAGAGAAGTGTGACCAAAGTTTGGCAGCTGTGGCTGTAAAATCTATATTTTTTTTAGCCGTTTGAGGCACCAGAGGGCACTGTTTCTGTCTTTTTCACAAAAACGTTTGGGTTTTGTCTCCAGATGATGACCCAGGCCCAAGGCCAACACAGAGATCTGATCCAGAGCATAGAGGGCCTCCCGCCGGCGCCCAGCCTTTCCCCCCTGGACCAGGATCTGCTGATGCTGAAGGCCACCTCCATGGCCACCATGAACTGCCTCAACGAGTGCCTGCAGATCCTGCACCAGCAGCAGATGGCCCGACACACGAGCTCTTTGGGAGGTCAGTGAACGACAAAAGAAACCGCTTTTATTCAACTGAAGTTGAAGTAAAGTCAAAGCTAGATTATTTATTTGTCAAAAGTTTATTATTTGTAATAATGATATTTTAAGGTGACTTCTATGGGGTCAAATCAGAATCAACTTAAAGTGAACAAAAAAAAATCAGATTAAAAACTTGAAAAATAGACAGTGAAAATGAAAATTTGTAATAAAAACATGAAAATGTAAACTAAAGATTCAGGAAAAAATGAAAATTCATAACAGCAGCTGTTACAAATGGATAATTTCTTTTTTTCAATTGGAGATGTTTACATTTATAGTTTTTTTTGTTCAAATTTTCAATTTTGTTCCAAATTTTAAAATTTATTTCAAGTTTTCAGTATGTTTTTTTTTCATTTTTTTCAAATTTTGATTTTATTTTGTAAATTTTCAAAGTTTATTTCAAGTTTTCAGTGTTTTTTATTTTCAAAAAATGTTTTTCAAATTTTAAATTTTGTTCCAAATTTTAAAATTTATTTCAAGTTTTCATTGTTTTTTTTTTCATTTTATTTCAAATTTTGATTTTCTTTTGTACATTTTTAAAGTTTATTTCAAATTTTCAATTTTGTTAATTTTCAAAATGTATTTCAAGTTTTCAGTGTTTTTTTATTTTCTAAATTTTTCTTTTTTCAAATTTTCTTTTTTTTCCAAATTTACAATGTTTCGTTTTCAAATTGTATTTTATTTTTTTTCAGTTATGTCTATTTTTGTTTTCTGTTTTTCCGTTCACTTTAAGCTGATCCTGATTTGACCCCATAGACTTCCTACAGTTCTGTTTGAGAAAATTCGTCCAAAAAAAAAAGTCAATTTAAAAAAACAAAACAAAATCTGTGGTCAACTTGGAATCCGACTAAAATCAACTTCATTTGGTCTTTATTAGGATAAGATTGCTAAGCGTTCCCAAATGTAATGATAGTGAGAAGTAGCTTCAAAGGAACACCTGCACTCCCTTTTACAACCCCCACAGGCAAACTCGAACACCTGCACCACCCGTATGGCTCAACCCCCGTACTTGCTGAGCAGTTGCTACATACCCATTCTTCTCATGTGACAAATTCATAAAAAACTTTTTTTTTTTTTTAAACGGTGGCTTTTCTGATGGTTTATCTCCATACCAACAATTTACTTTTATGTTTGCCTGGAGGTGACAAACAGTTTTATGTAGTTCTTAGAAGAATACATGAAAGTAGTTTTTTGGATTTCCTTTGCAACCATGTTAACTTGTTAACCACGCCCACATTCCTGGTATGTTCATGACACATGTCATATTGTTTTGTTCAGCTTGATCCAAGGATTCATGTAGTTAATATTCTCAA
>NC_050513.1:12937424-12938189 GCF_002922805.2 Oryzias melastigma | reverse complement strand
ATTTATAAGATTAAAAGTCGTAAATTTACGAGAAGAAACTTGTAAATTTATAAGATTAAAAGTCGTAAATTTACGAGAAGAAACTTGTGACTTTAAAAGATTGAAAGTCAATTATTTACGAGAAGAAACTTGTAAATTTACAAAATTAAAAGCCATACATTTACGAGAAGAAACTTGTAAATTTATACGATTAAAAGTCGTAAATTTACGAGAAGAAACTTGTAAATTTACGAAATTAAGTCATAAATTTACGAGGAGAAACTTGTAAAATTATGAGATTAAAAGTCGTAAATTTGCAAGAAGAAATTGTAAATTTAAAAGATTAAAAGTCGTAAATTTACGAGAAAAAAACTCTTTTTGGTGGCCCCGACACTCGTAAAAAAATAATCGCTCAGGTGAAAATTAGTGACCGTTTCGTGATGGCATCCTTACACTTCACTGTCGTGCTCGCGAAAAGCGCCTCCTGGTGGACTTTTTTTGTATTATTTTAGGAAACCGATTTAGGGAAAGATAGGATCGTTTGTGAGCGGAAATATCGCGATAGTTCGCCATACCGATATTTTGTCCCAGCTCTAATTTTTACTACACTTCGCTATATTTTTAAAGATCGCAAATTAGCGATTTTGGACGTTGTGAATACTTGTACTCAAATTTTCAGGAGCTGATTGCGAGTACTCGAATATTCGTTACAGCTCAAATCGGAAGGTGGTGGTTCAGAGAGCTTGTGGCCCGCCCATCTTATTTTTAACGTTACAAATATATTTT
>NC_050513.1:12933847-12936976 GCF_002922805.2 Oryzias melastigma | reverse complement strand
GCTCCATACCTTGGGAAGTAATTGGGGAGTAAGGGTTAAATAAAGAAATGCTTCGAAATGTGTAAACTTTCTTTTATTTAAAGTCTCCATCATCAGAAAAATTCCTCAAGAACACGTTAAAAATCCGGAGTGAGCCAGTACGGCTCTTCAGGTCAGATCTTCTAAAACCCGTTTGGTCACACTTGAACCCTTTCCTCTTTTCCCTCCCAGGTTGCCTCCATCTGCTGGAGCACGATGAGGAGTACACCTTCACCCTGCCGTGTGCCTACGCCCGCTCCATCCTCACCGTGCCCTGGGTGGAGCTGGGAGGCAAGGTCAACATCAACTGCGCCAAATCTGGCTACTCGGCAGTCATCACCTTCCACACCAAACCCTTCTACGGCGGCAAACTACACAAGTATGAAACCGTTGTCTTTTAGGTTGGCAGAAAGCTACACTTTTGTGAAAATGTCACTCGGTTTGGCACAAACGATACAATATTGAGCACACAAGTGGCTCATTTTGGTGCGACTTTGAGTGATAATCTCATTTTTTCCTGAATTTTTGGTGTAAAGGTGCAACCTTTAGCTCTAAAAGAGACATTTAGGACAGTTTTTAATGACCAAAAACCAAAAAAAGGCACATTTTTCATTATTTATCTTTTTATGGCCATTCATTTACAAAATTGTTATTGCATAAAATGGTTTTATGTTTTTCTTTATACAATAAAACATCAACTTATTTTAGTTTTGACAGCAGAGCATCCATTTAATTCAAAATAAAATAATTTTCTTAAATTAAAAATGCAATAAAGGTAAAAACGTTTTTGATTTTGGAGCGCCAACTCTCTTTTTTTAAAAAATAACAACTTAGTTTAGAATAACAACTAGACACCGTTGTGTCCGCCCTGAAACTGGAAGGTTAGGAGTTCAAGTCCGCGCTCGAGTCAAACCAAAGACTCTAGAAATGGGACCAAATGCCTCCCTGCTGGACATTAAGGCTTTGGATTGGGGGTTGAACAACCAAATGGTTCCCGAGCGCACCTGTGTCAGCAGCTCACCCCTCCCCCATGGGGACGGGTCAAATGAGGAGAACACATTTTGTGAAAGTTGCGCTGAAAAGGGTTCTGCAACCTGCGGCTCCAGAGTCACACGTGGCTCTTTTATCCGTCTCTTTATCCGCTCTCTGGGTGAAGAAAAATAAGTCATTTTCATTTTATAACTAATATTTTAGTAACGTGCTAACATTTTTGGCTAATTTGTTATCTACTGGGGTTTTTAGGCTAATTTAAAATTTAGCTTATATTTTAGCAACATGCTAACATTTTTTGACTAGTTTAGTTTACTGATGAATTTTATGCTAATTTGTGGTTTAGCTAATAATTTAGCAACATACAGATGTATTCAACTAATTTGTTATATACTGAAGTTTTTGGGGGATAATTTAGAATTTAGCTTTTATTTTAGAACAAGGCTAACTATATTTGAGTAATTTAGTTTACTGAGGTATTTTAGGCCATTTAGGAATTCAGCTAGTAATTGAGCAATTAGCTAGCTATTATTTTGGCTAATTTGGCCTCTAACGAAATTTTTTATGCTAATATTTTAGCAATATGCTAACATTTTTGGCTAATTTGTTATCTACTTGAGTTTTTAGGCTAATTTAGTGTTTAGCTTTTATTTTAGCAACATGCTAACATTTTTGGCTGATTTAATTTACTGAGGAATTTTATGCTAATTTGGGGTCCAGCTAGTAATTAGGCAACAAGCTAGCTTTTTCGCTAATTTAGCATTTACTGAAGATAAAAGGTAAAAACGGTTAAAAAAAGACCCAATTTGAGAAATGCTAGTTTCTTTTTATAGTTTTGCTTTTGTTCGTGCCAAAAAATAGATCCATCCATCCATCCATCTTCTTAACCGCTTCATCCCTTTCGGGGTCGCGGGGTGCCGGAGCCTATCCCGGCCACTGATGGGCGAAGGCGGGGTACACCCTGGACAGGTCGCCAGTCTGTCGCAGGGCCAAAAAATAGATATAATTCATATTTACTAAAAAAAAGTTGGTCATGAATGCAAATCCAAATGTCCTAAATGCTAAAGTTAGACTATACGGCTCCTTCTAGGTTTTGATCAGTAGAAAATGACCCCAAATGGCTCTTTTACTGTTACTTTTGCCAACTTCTGGTCTTGCATGAGTGATCCATTTCCTAAAAATATATTTCATATAAAAGTCTCAATGCGACGGAGTCTCTTTTGTGTGAAAGGTTTACACTTTTGGTATGAAAGTCGTTCTTTTTTTCTGCCATCTATCCAGGGTGACCGCCGAGGTGAAGCACAACCCCACAAACACGGTGGTGTGCCGAGTGCAAGGCGAGTGGAACGGCGTCCTGGAGTTCAGCTACACCAGCGGCGACACCAAAGTGGTCGACGTCACTAAGCTGCCCGTCACCAAGAAGCGAGTCCGACCCACGGAGAAGCAAGGGCCCACCGAGTCCAGGTGGGTTGGACGATTCTCCGAGCACGCGTAGAAAGAGGTGTTCACGTGACGGTCGTTTCAGGCGCCTGTGGCAGCACGTGACGGAGGCGCTGCGGCAGAAGGACATCGAGAAAGCCACAGAACACAAGCGGCTTCTGGAGGAGCGGCAGCGGACGGAGGAGAGGCACCGCGCCGAGACGGAAACGCCGTGGAGGACCAGACACTTCGACAAAGAGGTCAGATTTCCCTCTTTTGTTCTAGTTCTGAGAAGCAGAACCCTTAACCCGTCCAAACTATCTGGGTTCTGCAGGGTGAAGCCTGGCTCTACCACAAACCCCTTTGGAAGAACTCCACATTTCAGTCTTCGTTCCTCTGAGGTTCAGATTTCCAGGATCTAAGAACCAGCGGTACGTGAGACGCTCACCTCCAACTACCAACCTATGAACTGCTGGTCAGGTTTTTCAAATTAAATAGATGAAAACGGCCTTAAGACGGTTTGATGAATGGCGCCTCGACCCCATGATGCTTTTTGTTTCTGTGTTCTTTGACTGCAGCGCTGCCTTCCTCAAGACCATTTAAGATGCTGTTACCTTAATCCAGTCAGTCCTCAGAAATTTGATTCCTACACGGATTTCAAGGCCAACAAACAAATTAACTGTTTTAACAGGTGAAGATCTG
>NC_050513.1:12920053-12933731 GCF_002922805.2 Oryzias melastigma | reverse complement strand
TTAAAGACAACCACCAGAAATAATCTTGGTAATTTTTTTTTTATTTTCAAATACAGCCTCACTCATTTAAATTATATATTTTTTTCCTCTAAAAATATGCAGTACACTTACGAGAAATACTCACATTTGTTCATAAATTACATTTTTTTATCTCTTCCCTCCGACTATATATTATGATCGTAGATTGATTTAAAACGTCAATTTTTTAAGGTACTTTACTCAGTTTCATATGTAAAAAGTATGGTTTCAATAAAGTACTGTTAATAAAACATGTGAAAATGGTTTGTAACTTTAATTTTATTTCAGTAAAATACTGTTAACAAACATGTAATAAATGGTTTATAACATTGATTACATGTTTCTTTGATAATTAGAATATTTTGACCAGTTATTACATGTTTTAGAAGTAAATACTGTTAATAAAGAGTTAATGATTTAATTTTTCTTCAAAAATGTGAGTATTTTGACCACTTATTACAGGTTCTGATTCTTTTGATAAGAATATAACAAATGGTTAAAAAGTTAAATTTAGAATAAATGTATCAGTTATTACATTTTTGGATAAATACTGTTGATAAACATGTAATAAATGGTTAATAAAATTAAATATTTTAAAGAGAAATTTAATTATTACTCGTTTTGACAGTAAATACTGTTAATTAACATGTAATAAATTGGCTTATAACAATTATTTAATTTTTCTTCACAAATTTGAGTGTTTTGACCAGTTATTAGATATTTTGATAGTAAATACTATTAATAAACATGTACTAAATGGTTAATAAAATTAAATATTTTCAAGAGAAATTGTTTCAATTATTTTTTTTGATAGTAAATACTATTAATAAACATGTAATAAATGGTTAATGACATTATTTTTTTTCAGTAATACATTATTACATGTTCTTGCAGTCAATACTGTTGATACATATGTAATAAATATTTTAAAAAAGGTTGAATTAAGAATAACTGCATTAGTTATTACATGTTATGATACTTAATACTATTAATGAACATGTAATAAATGGGTGATAACATTGATTTAATTTTTGAAGAATAATTATGTCAATTATAACATGTTTTGATAGTAAATACTGTCAATAAACTTGTAATAAATGGTAAACATTTTTATTTGACATGAATAAGTGTGTATAGATCAGTTATTACATGTTTTGGTTATAAATACACAGTATTTGGTCTTCAACCAAATGCAGTTTACCCTAGATTTGTATTTTTTTTTCTTTTTTTTTAACTGCGATTCTCAAATTTTTCTCGTTATAAATCCATAAATTTGTCTAAACCAAACATAATCCCGTTGTTGGTATAGTTGCTGTCAACAGGATTACATGTATATTCCTCACACTGCTGGAAAAGCATGCCTTAAATCAGATGAAATAATATATGAAAAAATAAAAACTGAAGGTAAAAAAGTTCTGCATCTTTGTTCCTGAATGTACGTCGGACTAAAGTTTTAACAGCATTTTCTGTTCTCCTGGAATGCAGATGTACAACAACTGTATACGTTTCTCTTCTATCTGCGCTTTTAAATGCTCTAATTATTTAGGGCGAGTTTCTTCAGTCTCTGTTTCATTGAAAACTTATTTTATCCCCTCAGAAAGTAGATTTTAGCGTCCATTAAAAAAAAAAAAGAAAAGGTGAACGTCACTCCGCCATCGATAAGCTAACCCCTCCCTTATTGGTGCCTTATGCAACTCTATACAGTCTTATCAGTTACTTACCAGACCGATGCAAAGATGAGTTTATTCTTTTGTGTGATTTCTTTTCTTAAGAATCAGTGCTTAAGAGGAACCGATTGAGCACTTTTATTCTGTTTTCTTGAATTCTATTGGTTGTCTTGCTGACCTGTAAATGCACTGATGTTCAAAGAAACCTGACGTTGTACAAAGATGGGTGTGTGATGATGATTCATTAAAGTTGTGTATCAGTTGGAAGAAATTGTTGCCTTTTTATTGATTGAAAAAATAATAATCCTATAACATAAGTTCAGAATTTGAGGCACAGTCCAGTGCTTTTATACAACACTATCAAATCCAAATATGGAAAGAAAATAGACTCAACTTCATTTTGGCCTTCCTTACAATACAATAGATTTTGTGTCTAAGTGCAAATATTACGAAATAAAAAACAAACAAAATATAATTTACATGTGGACAACTTAAAATGACAACAGCTAGAAATCGGCTGATACGAAAACTGATGACCCAGCATTTAAACGTGTCCCTTATGGACGAATCTTGAAGACGGGAAAAGAGTATTTTAATGAATATTGAAGAGAGTATTTTAATGTGTCGACACAGATCCAGTCCAATCATTTCCATGTATTAGAAACACTTAGAAAATATTAGCAGTACAGTAAGGTGCAAATCTAATTCTGACCAACAGTAATCCAGTAAATTTTTTAAGATTTGTGCGTGTAGTTTGTTTCAAGCTGTTGTAATTTAAAGTTGTACATGTGTAAATTATATATATTTTTAATTTGATCATTTTTGTGCTTGAGCAGAAAATATATTGTATAAGTTACAAATCAGGAATTATGCAAACACAATCAAAAGTTAGGTGAAAATCAAGAATTTGATACACATCAGGGTTAGTCTATTTTATCTCCATAATATCATGGTGTCTGAAGGGTGCCTTCGAATGTGGAGCGATGCCAAATCAATTGGGCACATTGCAAACAAGCAAAAAAAAGAAAAAATGAACAACTTATTAAAAGCAGTTAAAAAACTTTAGGTTGTTTAGATTATTTTGGGATAAAAATGTCTGGAAAAACAACAAAGTCAACGTATTTGCTCCTAACGATAAAACAGAAATGTGTTCGATTTCTAAAAATGTCTCATTAGGGACTTAAAGAAATGTTAAACAACTAGGTAAAAAAATTTAAAATTTAAAAAAATTAAAATGGAGTTTGACCAAACTTATAGTTCTACAACTAAGATCAAAGGAACAAGATCAAAGAGATGAGATCAAAGGAGTTTTTTGTAGAGGAGTCCTTTGAGTTTATTTGATAACTTTTGCTACAATCTACCAATGAAATCTAAACAAGGAAAGACTTTAGCAGGTGGGGAGTCCCTTCATCTTTTCAACCTTTCGAGAACCATTTCAGTTATTTCACCTTCAGCAGATCTTCAAACAACACAAGGAGCAAAGGAAACAATCATTGACTGAAACACTGGACAGTTCAACCCCTCCCCCCTCGTGTTCCAAAGTGAATGAAACTGTTTATGTCAAGCAATCATGTCATAATACATGACATATCATGTAATGAATTACAAGTAGATCGCTTGAAAGGGAGAGGAAGGAAACGAACTTATATAATCCCACCCCGACAAAGTACCTATGGAGTGATTTTTGTGCCGCCACCACCATTTTATCAACAATTTCTAGATTCAAATTTCCAAAACTGCAAAGAAAATGTTAAGTTTTTAGGAATAAAACATAATAATCTGTGTATTTCTTAACCTTCATTTAACCAGGAAGTCCCATTGATGTTTAAAAAATGGCTTTTATAAGGGAATCCTGGCCAAGAGCTGAAGTTTCACCCATAAAACTTAACATTTTGTTTGCAATTTTAGAAATTTGGATCTAAAAACTGTGACTTTTGTGGTGACACAAAAATCATTCTATGAAGTTAAAGTCCCGTAGACTTCCATTAAGAAATAGACCGTAGTATTCAGTCATTTAATTAGTCAGAATAATCATTCTTGCTCTGATACATTTATCTTAACTCTTCTTTCCGATCTATTTTTTTTTAAAGATATATTTTCTCTATTGCAAATTAATCAAGTTATAAGCTGACCAATCAGTTATGTGGTCATGTGGTGCCTGGTAGCCCCACCTCCAACGTTTGATTGACAGATTCTTCTGAGCCTCTTTCAGTGGAAGGGGTGTGGGCACGGACCAACAACTTTCAACAGGTTCCAAAATGGCGGCGCCTGTAGCATGAAGCTACGGTATCTGATATGACCTGATTTGGCAAGAGCCGGAGGTAAGGTCACCTCAATCGGTTTGTCCAGTGATTAATATATGTCTATGGAAATAATCCTCCCTGCCCCCTTAACCCGGTCCCAGATGAGAATAAGAGGGTTAATCGACGCAAGTCTTCAACCGTTAACGCAATTCATATAAATTCCAATTGATTGTGACGCACTCATTCACTACCGTTGTGAGACTGAGGTACATGATATTACCAAAGTATTTGTTTACCTCCCCTGACTCACATATGTCATCCCTAACCCATAGAGTTCAATATGATGTGGATCTACCTTTTGCAGCTATTACAGCTTCAACTCTTCTGGAAAGGCAATCCACACAGTTAATGAATGTGTTTCTAGGAATTTTGGACCATTTTTCTAAGAGCACATTGGTCAGGTCAAACACTGATGTAGGTGGAGAAGTTCTCTCAGTCTGAACTCTAATTCATCCCAAAGGTGTTCTATGGGGTTCAGGTCAGGACTCGAGTTCATCCACAACAGACTCTGTCCTCCATGTCTTTATGGAGCTTGCTTTGTGCACTGATGCACAGAGTGGACCAGTCCAACTGGTTGTCCAGCTGCAGACTCAGGTATTCGTAGGTGGAGACTACCTCAACCCCCACATCTGAACCCAAGTAGGGTTATGTTGTTGGACCTCTGTGCTTGTCATGGTTTGTGGTCTGGGAAACCTTGCTGAGGACTGCCTGGTATGACCAGAGAAGGAGCTTGGGTCACATAGCCAGCAAGAGGTCATATCTGTTGAAATTGGTAAAGCTGCCTTTTAGCACTGGTTTTATTCCTGGTATTTATGGACAGAATTTCTAGGTGCAACCAGGGTTGGAAGAGGTCCAGTTCAGGCACTACAGGATTCCTTTTCTTGGCCTTATCTAGCCAGTACCTCTTGCATGTGTTGAAAAGCGGGATGGGGGTCAACACACCAAGCCTGAGGCAACGATTCTTGATTTGATGGATTACCCTTTATGGGTGCAAGGAGTTCTCCTGCCCCAAGTGAAGGAGTTTAAGTATCTTAGGATCTTCTTCATAACTGAGGGAAGATGGTAGACGGAACATTGACAGGCGGATTGGTTATGCGATCGCTGTGCCGGCCCATTCTGGTAAAGAGAGCTGAGCCAGAAAGCAAACCTCTCAGTTTATGGATGGATCTTCATTGCAACACTTCCCGATGGTCATGAACTCTGTGCCATGACCATCGAATACAAGCAGCTGAAATGAGCTACCTCTGGAGGGTGACTGGGTGCTCGAAGTGTCCTTGGGCAAGACACTGAACCCCACCTTGCCTCTGGTGGAAGGTTGGCGTCAGTGTTTGGCAGTGGAGCTGCCATCAATGTGTGAATGGGACTGTGACTGTCAACCGCTTTGGGCCTTCGAGGAAAGTAGAAAGGAAGTGTACACCATTTGCCGTTTCCATGCAGGTGTCCGGTGGGGCCCTGGCAACAACTGCTGCGTTACCGTTGGTGAGAGGGTGGGGTCACCCCTCTTTTGACATTCCATCATCCACGACAGTGGAACATTATCACTAACCTGAACACAGGTGCCTGATCCCCTTTGTACAAATACTATGCTTGACATGTTTCTGTTTATATATAGGCTTAATGTATGTGAGCTGTATTTGTATTGTGTACTTGTTGACATATGATTGTTGACTTGCTATCTAGTCAATGTACAAATTCTAGAAACTAAAAATATAAAAAGAAGTAAAAGTACAAGTCAATACAGCTAGATAGATAACTAGCTATCTAGTTAGTTAGCTAGCAACGTAGCTAGATAGCTAGCTATGTAGCTAGATAACTAGCTATGTTCACTGTAAAAAGTGAAACACTGGATCAATTATCAAAAATTCTGTAATTTTTTACATTCAAATTTATTCGTTTTCATCCGATTAAAATTTTTAGTTGATCATTTACTCAACATAAGAATGTAATTTAAAAAACAACCTAATATTTTTAAGTTTAACAATTTACAGAACTTTTGTTAGTTGGTCCAACGTTCCATTTTTTACAGTGTAGCTATAAAGCTGCCAATTTAGCTAGTTAGCTGCCTTTAGAGCTAGAAAGCTAGCAATGCAGCTAATTAGCTATCTTTATAGCTAGTTAGTTAGCTATGTAGCTATATAGCTAGCTAGATAGCTATCAATGCAGCAAGTTAGCTAGCAATGTAGCTGGAATGCAATGTAGCCAGTTATCTAGCTAGCTACATAGCTAGCTATGTAAATGAACAGCTATGTAGCTAGATAAATAGCTAGTTAGCAATGTAGCTAGTTAGCTATCTTTGTAGCTAGTTAGTTAGCTATGTAGCTATATAGCTAGCTAGATAGCTATCAATGTAGCAATTTGGCTAGATAGTGATGTAGCTAGATAGCTAGTAATGTAGCTGGAATGCAATGTAGCTTGTTATCTTGCTAGCTACATAGCTAGCTACCTATATAAATAGCTATGTAGCTAGATAAATAGCTAGCTAGCAATGTAGCTAATAAGCTAGCTAGCTACATAGTTAGCTACCTAGATAAACAGTTATGTAGCTAGATAGAAAGCTAGCTAGCAATGTAGTTAGTCAGCTATCTTTGTAGCTAGTTAGTTATGTAGCTATTTAGCGAGCTAGATAGCTATCAATGTAGCAAGTTAGCTAGATAATGATGTAGCTAGATACCTAGCAATGTTGCTGGAATGCAATGTAGCTTGTTAGCTAGCTAGCTACATAGCTAGCTAACTAGTTACATTGCTAGCTAGATATTTATCTAGCTAACTAGCAGATACATAGCTAGCTTGCAATGTAGCTAGTTAGCCAGCTATATGTCCACATGATGGGACAGTAAATTGGCTCCAACCTTTGACCCTCCCATCAAAAAAATGAGTATCCACTGAATAAACATTGTAAACAATATCCATTTATTTAGATATAGTCTGTATTTGCACAAAGACGACTGCTTTGGACACATTTATGGAAAAAAAATGATATAAAGCTCTAACTTTAAACTTTTTTAAAATTCAAAATAGCATAAAAAGCATTTTGTTTACAAGGAAAAAAACAACAAACATAGGTATATCTAGTATAATAGATTTTTTTGCAATAAATGTATAACATCAGAAACTGTATCCCTTCCTCTTAAGTCTTTACTGCATATATTTATCATATTATGTATAAATCTTTTTAGCTTTTTCACAGAGTTGCATTAACAGTCAAAAGAAAACACCCAAGGAGCAGCTAATGACAAATAAACATTCACAGTGCATTGGTGCGATAAATGGAACATGTTCTAGAATGGTCTAAAGCACTACATGTCAACGGGTTTCTACAGGAACACAGACGAGTCTCTCCGTTAAGGCATGAAATGAGCGACAAGCTAACGGCAAATCACGGCATATTCACCATTGCATCCACGGGGTCGTTTTGACCCGCTGCTTTGAACGCCAGACAACGCCACAAAACACTGACAGGAAAGCACGAGCGCCACTTTAACACAAGTTCGAAGAAAAATGTTTTTTTTTCTTACAATTGTGAAGAACACAAAAACATAGAGATACAGTCTTTGGTCACAAACAAAAGGTACAAATTTCAGGAACTTAAAATAAAAAAGAAGTAAAAGTACAGTGAAAGTAGAAGAATATGGGGGAAAAAACTATGAAAAAAAAATTAAAATTGTAAGAAAATGTAAGAATTAACTTGACAGTTAAATCCTCAATTGGGTTTTTGAGAAAAAAACTTACAAAAAAACCACACAAAATATGTTTTTTTAAAACAGGTAAAGCCTTAAACTTGTCCGTCAATTTATTTGCTCCTATTTTGACTGCATTTGTCCACTTTCACCTCATATTTTTTGTAATATTTCACTCCTCAAACGAAATAAACCTAGATGATAAATAAATATACTCTGATATGAAAAATAAGGAAATAAATATTGCTTTTAAGAAGGAAACTGCCTCAAAACAAACTGGTCTGGTAAAGTTTTATAGGTTTGTGATTTAAATATACATGTATTTCCAACCAACACATATAATTTTCATATATATCTCTCTAAGTCATTGAATACATATGTGCTATGCAGCTTATTTAAGCTGATCGATGGCTAATATTACAATTCTTCCTCCACTGTAGTAAAGTTATAGCATCTGTTATTCAAATACCAATTATTTAACTTTATAATTGGGGATATTCGTTACTGTCACTAAAATTGACAGCAAGGATAACCCTTTGACACTGGAGTTGTCAAACCGTTAACGCAATTTTAGCGATTCTAGCATATTCGAATTGCGCTAATATTTACCAGTAGTAAATTGTGCATGAAATAAATGCATACCAACTGATATGTTAGAATCTGTTGGTATTAGCTCAAAGAGCATTTTATTTTGGTGTCGTCGACATCTCCTGTGTTAAAGGGCTAGCGCCAGTGCTGATGCTCTTTGAATTAGCAAAACCGTTAATGCAATTTCAGTAATTCAAGCGGATTCTGAAGGTTAGAAAAGCAACTTTGCGCTACTATGTAACACTCTACAGCCGTAAAGTGCGTACAAAATTAGCGTAAACCAACTCGTACGTCGGAACTTGTTGGGATTACGTTAGCTTGAAGAGTGTGGGGTTAGCGCCAGAACTTTGGCTTTTGAATTAGCATAACCGTTTACACAATGCAACACTTTAGAGTAGTAAAGTGCGTTCTAAATCAATTTATACCATAATGCGGGTGAATACTGGACTCTGATTGGGTGGTGGATGTAGATTGGAAAGTGATAATCCACAGTGATAATGCACGCCTAAAAAATAAGTTCTGGTCACACACCCCAAATTTTCTATATCACTGCGCAGACTTCTTCAAAAAACGTTTTACGTGAAAAAGTCATCTAAACCAAAGAAATAACAAGAATAAAGTATTAAATATTGATTAATTATTTTTTTTATTTTGAAGTGACCATGGTATAAGTGTGATAATTACCTTTGAAGCGTGCATTATCAGAAATCATTACACTTAGTTGAATCAACCGTCAATGCGAATTTCTGATAATGCACACTTCAAAGAGCATTATCTCTTACGTAGACCAACTAATATGCCAGAATTACGTCAATAGTCGAAGAGTATGGTAGCTTCAAGAGTGTCTTTTAGTTTGGTGATGCCGGCAACATCTCTGATGCTAAAGGGTAAATGCCGGAGCTTTGGCTTCAGTGTTGATGATGTTATAAATACCAAAACTTGTCATGTTACCGTGACAACACCCCACATCTCGTATCAAATAGTCTACTTTGGTGAAAAAGCTATCTAAACTGAAGAAATATCAAGAATAAAGTACTAAATGTCCAATGAATATTCATTTCTTTTGTAAGTGGACATGGTGTGAGTAGAATAATGCCCTTCAAAGTTCGCACTATCAGAAATTAATGTACGTTGCGGAAGCAACGGGCTTCCACGAAGTGCATTAATTTCTGATAATCCGCAATTCATCGGGTATTATCCCTTAAGTAAACAAAATTATATGTCGAAGAGTTACAGTAGCTTAAAGAGCGTTTTCTTAGTTTGTTGTTCCCAGCGATATCTCAAGTGCTCAAAGGTTGACGCCGGAACTTTGGCTTCAGTATTGACGATCTTTGAAATATCGAAACCTTTTATTAGTAACGCGCTTTTGAAATTCACATAAACCAACTAGTCGACTCAGCCAGGCTCCGCAGCCTGTTGTCATGTTACCGTGACAACACTCCACATCACGTATCAAATAGTCCGCTTTTTGTGAAAAAACTATCTAAACCGAAAAAATAACAATAAAAAGTACAAAATATTAATCGAATATTTTTTTTTTAAGTGATCATGGTTTGAGTGGGATAATGCCCTTCGAACTGTGCATTATCAGGACATTGATGTACGTCGCAAAACCATCAATCCGACACAAAGCGGAGGACAGTTCAGGCTTCCACAGAGTGCATTAACTTCTGATAATGCGCAATTCGTTGGGTATTATCCCTTACGTAAACAAACTTATATGTCGAAGAGTTACGGTAGCTTCAAGAGCATGTTTTAGTTTGTTGTTGCTGACGACATCTCTAGTGCTAAAAGGTTGTTTCCGGAACTTTGGCTCCTGTGTTGACGATATTTTAAATGCTTCAAGTTTTTAGTAGGAAAACGAAATTCACATAAACCAACCGGTTGATGTAAAGCTGCTTTTTTTTCTTTGGAATCCATTGGAATTACGTAAATTGTACAATCGGTTGAAAAGTTAGCGCTTTTGTGCCAGCGATGGCATCGAGGGTAAAAGGCCTTTGATGTCCCTTTGAAGAAGATCAAAGGGGATTACTGCCTTTAAATTTACCAACAGCTTTGAGGCAGTTGGTCTGTCCTCAGCTAGGAGAACAAAAGTGGTGTTTTTTTAAGGAGGACACACAGGTCCCAGCAGCATTAAACCCTGTTCTTTGATCTCTCACACATGCGACTCGTCCAGATCCAGGTCGACGGGGGACAGGGGCAGAGGCAGGCGGCGAGGCGAGCGGCGTGGGGACGAGGGCGACAGCAGCGGCGTGAGGAGCGGGTTCTCTGTGCCGTCGTCCTCGCTGAGCTGCAGCTGGGGGTCGCTGCGCGGCAGCAGCGCCGCCGTGTCCTCGTCACCGGGGCTCTCTCGGAGGATGGACGGTCCCGGTGGGGTCGGCGGGAGGAGCGTGGGAGGAGGTGCTGGTGGAGCGGCGGCGGCTGGAGCCGTGCTCAACACCGGGAGGGGAGGGGGAGGGATAGGGGAGGAGGTGCGGGACAAAGGAAGGGGAGAAGGGGTGCGAGAGGAGGGCAGTGGGGAGCAGGTTCGGGACGGAGGAGTCGGGGTGGAAGGGCGGGAGATGGAGGGTGGAGGGGACAGGCTGCTGCGGAGCCCCCACTGCTCTCTCCTCTCTTTGCTGCTCTTGGCTGGAGGGGCCTGTGTCAGAACAAACCATAAATCCTGTCGCTTCTGCTTTAAGCATTCAAGGGGAACCAAAGTCTAAATCAACTTTTTCTGTCTGTTGATATCCATAAATGGGGATTTAAAAGTGCTGTCTGTTGGTCATTGCCAACATCTGTGTGCTGCCCCCTGCAGGTTGAATCGAGGTATTGCAGTTTAGTGATTGGTCAAATCATTTAATCTTCAGAAGTCTGACATCATGATCTGCAGCTCCAGTGATGCTCCACCTCTCTGACTGGATTTTCAAATTTCGGCTGTGGGCGGAGTCAGCCTCCATCTTCCCTGTTTGGTTACCCTTTAAAGAAGTCGTTTTCACTAAATCGACAATCATTCTGACGCCAGTGGCAGGATTGGAAAGTGTTTTTTTTCCTTTTGCCAAACTTTTCACCTTTTATTGCAAGAAAAAAAAACACATTTTATAGATCCTTAGAAATATTATCGCAAATAATGATCATATTTTTAACAAAAATGATCAACCACAAGTCCTGCCAAAATTGTAATAGTGGCAAAAATGATAGCACTAAAGTAGCTTTAATGATGCCGCCTTACATTACGTTTGTATAACAAGCACAATAAAATAATTTAAAAAAACAGCGGAAAACCTCTAATCATCAAGAAGAGTGGTACAGTTTGACGAAAACATTTTCTGCCAAAGACGCTAACTATGCTAACTACGCTAATATTGCTAGAAGTGCTAGCATCTATGCTAACTGTTTTTTTTCCCCACAGAGAAATCTCAAAAATTTCTGGTTCACTTTATTTTGGAATTGTAGATTCAGTAGGCACTACAAAAGGGCAAACACACTATAGAGTGCACTATATGGAAGTAGTAAATGAATTTGGACATAGCCTAACTTTCTCGAAAACCCTATTACTAGTGATCCTACCTAAGCTAACTGTGCTAATGTAGCTAAAAGTGCTAGCACTGCTTGTAACATCCTCAACCATCTCTAAAAAACACAGCTAAAGAAGCAAACTGTACTGTCGATAAAAGTTCAAGCATTTTGTTTAGCATTAACTGTTTTAAAAAAACCATATTGCTAATGATGCTAACTATTTTAGCTGTGCTAATGTGATTTATAATAATAGAACTGAGTTAATTATTGACTGTCTAATGAGAAAAAAACACTTTCAACTATGCTAACTATGCTAAATATACTAATTTGGCCAAAAGTACAAACACTGATTTCAGCATGATCAACTGTCCCATAAAAAGAAAAAAAAAACATTCTTATCAGTGCTTATTATACTAACTATGATATTATGACTATAAGTACGAGCACTGCCATCAGAATCATCAACTGAGTAAGTAATACACATTTTCAATTATGCTTAATAAATGCTAATGTGGCTAAAAATGATAGCATTCCATTAAGCATAATCAACTGTCTAAAAAAACTGATTGCTAAAGATGCTAATTATGCTAGCAATGCTATTGAGGCTAAAAATGATAGCATTCCATTTAGCATAATAAACTGTCTAAAAAAACTGATTGCTAAAGATGCTAATTATGCTAGCAATGCTAATGAGGCTAAAAATGATAGCATTCCATTAAGCATAATCAACTGTCTAAAAAAACTGATTGCTAAAGATGCTAATTACACTAAACATGCTAGTAATGCTAATGTGGTCAAAAGTGGTAGGATTCCATTAAGCATAATCTCCTGTCTCAGAAACTTGATTGCTAAAGATGCTAACTATGCTAAATATGATAGCAATGCTAATTTGGCTTAAAAAGTTAGCATTGGATTAAGCTTCACGTCTAAAAAAACATTGCTAAGGATGCCAACCTTACCTAACTATGCCCACTATGCTTATGTAGCTAAATGCTAGTGTGACTAAACATGTTAGCGTTGCATTTAGCATCATCCAATGTCAGAAAAACACATTGTTAATAATGCTAACAATGCTAATGGTACAAAAAGTGCTAGAATTTTTTTTATTCATTTTTTTCGCCTCAAACTTTTACAAATATTATTTAAAAATTGTGTGTAGTACTAAATGAAAAAATGAAAGTTTTCGCAACTTTCTTGCATTTTCGTCATTTTTAAGTCAGAATTTATTCCATAAAAGCGTTTGTTTAAAGCTTTTTACTTTAAACTTTAAACATTTGAACAGCATGAATATTTCAATTTGAAATGCCTGCTCACCTTGGCGTTTGCAGGCCGGTGCAGGTCGGCGGTGACTGTGGCCGAGACAGACGGGGGAACCTCTAACGTTGGAGACTTGGACAAAGCCGGACCTTTAGCCTCAGCTGGAGCCTCCACCTTGCTGGGAGTCGGGGGTTTGCCGCCCCCACCGGTCGCCTGCTCTTGATTCTCCGTGAAGGTGACGGACCTCTTCTGATCCGCTTGCGCTGCGGGCAGACGGCGGGTTTGAGTAAAACCGAACCGGCAAAACACCAAGCTACACGTCCGATGGAGGAGGCGGGACAAGAGGGAGGAGGCGGAGGACCGGGAGAAAAGGGGAGGAGCAAGACAGACATGCAGAGCGCCCTGTGGGGTTGCAGATACGAAAGGGGGCGGGCCGTTGCAGGGTGGAGAGGAAGGGTTAACGGTTGAGTCTCACCTTCACAGTCCAATAATGTTTCTTTACATGGAAACATAAGGCATGAGACAGAACAAAGTGACAGAGTCAGTCTGGTGAGACCAGCTACAACCATCGGAACAAAGACAGAGGTCGTGAATGGTGGGAGGGTGGAGGCTCAGGTCGAGTCAGTGCACAGACATTTAATTCAATATCCACTCAGTTTAGATCATCAAA